>NW_015645076.1:576876-628490 GCF_001515625.1 Sinocyclocheilus rhinocerous | reverse complement strand
TTATTGCCCTTATTGCCCTTTTGTTGGTTTTGATTGCTTCTGTTGTCCTCATTTGTGAGTCGTTTTAGATTGCTAAATCATCCTATTTAAATAACCTAAAATAAACCTTTTACAGCATATATTTTAAAAATAGGCTATATCAAAACACCAACATATGAGCATGTCCAAACGAAAATAAATCGTGAAAAATAAAATGGAAAAACCACTGATATATTTCATACTTATTTAAAGTTTGAATATTTACCGCCAATTGGACTGTCCTCAGGAGAGAATTGTCCCGTCCGCTCCGCCCTTTGTACTGGTGCGCGCTCAATTTTATATTTCACGCAGTGATTGACAGGACTCGAAATTCGTGTTGCTGCTAATAGAAGGTGTTGACCGTTTAACCGGTGTGAAGCCGCAACACCGGTTATGTCGCTTGCCCACCGTCGTTTTGATTTTTTATAGTAATAAAAATCATTTAGTTTACTCAAATTAAAACTGAACGCGGCTGCTCAATGCAGCGTGCCGAATGACAGTCGCATCACAGATCAGATTTCATTTATCATGTGAGGAGAAGGTTATAGCAAAAATTACAAAAATGTGGTTTGGAGGATATGACAAAAGCATCCTAATTTGATAGTTTTAAAACTGTGTTTGAAAAATATATAGTTAACTAAAACTAAAACCATAAAAAAAGAGTTTAATTTGAAGTACTAAAATAATAAAACTAAATGAACAAAAATTTATAAATAAAAAAATTTAAATGACAAAAACAAACAAAAATACCCCCAATAAAATTACTAAAATGATAAGTAAGATTGTTATTTAAATAAAATCTAATTTATAATATTAAAAAATATAACAATGTTATATAATATTATCAAATATTAATACTAGCATTCTCTATTTTTTTTTATTCTATCTTGTTTTCTTTTTATTCTTTTGAATTGTTTTATTTTTTTTTTTTTTAAAGACCCTCTAACACTAACGTTCCCTATTCTATCTACTTGTTTTTCTTTTTATTTATTATAAAAAAAAACTTGCTATGTGTAGCCTACTGCATTAGGCTAACCGAAACTTGTCACAGCACTTACATATTATTGCCCTTTTGTTGGTTTTGATTGCTTCTGTTGTCCTCATTTGTGAGTCGTTTTAGATAAAAGCGTCTGCTAAATCAGTGGTTCCCAAAGTGGGTGCCGTGACAACTGGCTAGGGGTGCCGCAGAATCTTAGCTTTTTTTCCTATTTAAATAACCTAAAATAAACCTTTTACAGCATATATTTTAAAAATAGGCTATATCAAAACACCAACATATGAGCATGTCCAAACGAAAATAAATCGTGAAAAATAAAATGGAAAAACCACTGATATATTTCATACTTATTTAAAGTTTGAATATTTACCGCCAATTGGACTGTCCTCAGGAGAGAATTGTCCCGTCCGCTCCGCCCTTTGTACTGGTGCGCGCTCAATTTTATATTTCACGCAGTGATTGACAGGACTCGAAATTCGTGTTGCTGCTAATAGAAGGTGTTGACCGTTTAACCGGTGTGAAGCCGCAACACCGGTTATGTCGCTTGCCCACCGTCGTTTTGATTTTTTATAGTAATAAAAATCATTTAGTTTACTCAAATTAAAACTGAACGCGGCTGCTCAATGCAGCGTGCCGAATGACAGTCGCATCACAGATCAGATTTCATTTATCATGTGAGGAGAAGCTGACAAAGAAGAGTGAAGTGAGACAGACAAGACGATGGCAGAAGAGTTTCAAAACGACTTGCAAAATTCGAATTGAATTCAAGCAACTGACGCCGAATTGCTGCTAATTTGAAAGTGAAAGTAAAATGCGCACGGCGCTTTTAAGTTATTTAAAAGCAAAGGAAAGTAAGGAAAAGAGGGAAAACTCAAACAAACTAAAAACAAACAACTGCTTGACGCGGAATTGGCGCTAATTTGAAAATGAAAGTAAAATGCGCAGGGCGCTTTTACAAGCTATTTAAAACGGAAGGAAAGCAAGGAAAAGAGGGAAAACTACCCCCCTCTTTTCCTCACCGTCACAACCCTAAATTATACCCATCTATCTCAGAATGCGCCGTCAATGTGCTGTTGCCGTTTTCAACCTCTTTCCATGCACAGATATTTTATTTAAATTTTTTTAAGTTATAAGGTCAGGTTTGAACAAATCAAATGAGAAACTAAAGAAAAAATTGAATTTGAGTTGTTTATTATTTTTTAAAGAGTTAAGTATCAATCTTTAAATGTGTTTTGTTCCAATGATTCCCACATACAGTAAATGGTTCAAATCAGTCTGTTGACATGTGTCATCCAGTTGTAAAAGACAGATGGTTAATTTGAATGGGTTGTTTCACCTCATATTATGTCTGATGTGATTCATTCATAATAAATTCATGCTGCTGTTTATGCTTCATTTGTTGTTTGCTCATCTGGATTTAATTTCATATACATGTACACATGTGCGTTTAGTTTAATTGGGTTGGGGTGCCGTGGAAAAAAAAAAGCACTACAAAGGGGTGCCATGCTTTCAAAAAGTTTGGGAACCACTGTGCTAAATGACTAAATGTAAACGTAACAAAAACTACAATAATATATCAATTATAATAAAATAACACTAGTTTGAAACTAATATACAAAACTAAATTTGTGTAACTGGACTTTTGACTTTACCGTTTCTGAGATTTAGCCCTTGTGACAACTTCCCTCTGTGACAACTAGCCCCATTCTCTCCTATCAAGTGTGTTGCTTATATCACCTAAACTCACCGTCAGGTTCATCCACACTCTCCACATCCCTCTTGGCCTTCTTTTTCCTACTCTTTGGAGCAGGAATCTCCTCTTTGAAGGACAACAGAAAAGAGCTTCATTATATAATCTAATGTTCACTGACCAATAAACGTCCATTTTTAACTTGAAACATAAAGGCAAACCAACCTAACAGACACATCATAAAATTTTAAACATTACCTACTCAAATACATAATAAGACTGGACCAAGAGATCTCAAATGTGAATAACATTTTAAAGAGAAACACTCACCTGCTGTCTCCTGACTGTATGTGTGTGTGTGTTAATGAAGGAAGAGGAAGGAAATAAAAGTATGTGAGTTTCCTGTATAAAAGTACAATTTAAACAACATGTGATCTGCCTAGTGATCTTACCTTGGCATAGATGGCAGTGCTCGTGGTCCCCGCTAAAATGTTAAAAGATAATATAAGGTTAGCAATAAACAGTTCCAATGAAACTTAAGCATCAGATGCTGCACCTGTTGAGGGCTCTACATTTGTATATTGTGTCTAATAAAGCTTACTGTCTGCTTTTTCTCCATTCCACTCAAGAGTACAGGGGGAACACAAGGGACATGTACAAACAAACATCTCCGAGCACTTAAAGCAAGGATTAATGTGAGTCTAAATCTGAGACGGGCATCTGCCAAGCAGCAGGATTATGTAAGGGAGGAGCTACTCAGGAGTCACCATCAAATACTGTTACTCAACCTTATGACATAAGCACACACCATTTACATTTTTTTACTGCATTTTTTATCAAATAAATTCAGCTTTGTATTAGGGAATTCCCCCCCAAAAGGTTTATATTTATGCAAGGCTGCATTTATTTGATCAAATATATGTGTGTTTGAAAAAAAAAAAAAAAAAAAGCATTGTTCATTATTTGATAAAAAATACAGTGCTACTTAATATTTTTGTGAAAACCATGATGCAGGTTTTTTGTTTTTTAACGATTCTTTGATGAATAGAAAGTTTAAAAGAACAGCATTTATTTGAAATAGCAACATTTGTGTAACATTTTTATAATGTCTTTACTCACCTATGATCAACTTAAAGCATCACATTAATAAAATTTAAGTGAGAATTAAGCTTAAATGTCATGAAAATAATGTCAGAATACAACAACAAAACCTTAATAGCCCCAAAAATAGGCTTAATTTCCTTATGATTTAGGGGTCAAATATGATCTAGGCGTTTCTCAACCATTTCTGTGAGATTTACTTTTACCATACCAATAAATAAAGTAGATTTCTCTTCTCAGATTGATCTCACGTGTATCTAAATGTTAACCTCAGTACTGACTGGATACATTTTTGCATTTATTTGCATTAATATGGTATTGCTTCAATCCAGACTATGTTTTAAACATAATTTAAGAGGGTTAAACAGATTTCAATGGCTAAGCCCAGAAAGCCTAGTCCTCTACATTTACAAACTTACAGGGGGAGCAAAAGCCTCTGACTCTCCGAGCTTACCTTAACTGCAGGGCCAGGGGCTCTCAATCATTCTTGATCAAGGTTGGAGCTAAATTCTGCGGGAAAGTGGATCTCGAGGGCCAGAGTTGAGAACTTCTGCTTTACTGACTACTGTTGTGATTGTCAATGTGAAGCTTATATTCAGTAAAATCAAATAGAACGGGAAGACTGATGAGCAACAGCTCCAAAGTATAACATAAAGAAACACACAGGATATTTTATGAATATCCTAGACTTACCCTCTGTGCTTGAGGAATCGGAGGGAGATCTCTTCTCCTTGTGCTGGGAACCTACAATCATATAGTTTAATTCACGTCTGTCAGTAACTGCTTGTCAACAAACTAACTGTCCAGAGCACGAGACTTCTCTTTCAAGCACATAACAAACCTTTGCTTCCGTATCCATTGTTTGGAGCTGAATAATAAAAGCGTTGTCGTTTTAATTACTGAGGAAAAACCATTATCTTTGTATGTTCATGTCGTTTGTGGTCTCAGATTTTGTTTTGCACGTTGTCTATTGTTGATGCTGGAGACGAGTGGGCGTGGCTAACTTCCCGGACTTACTAGACGTACAATTCAAAACGTAATGATATGTATATAGGGGCAGATGCTGTTAATCACTGTCAAAAGGCTGCAACTACAATGTACACAAAAGATAGATAACACTTACGTTTTAAGATACTTGTATTCCTTCTAGTAATAGACTATATGACCTATTATATCTTATTCTTTTTATTTACCCTCCTGAGAACCATTAAAAAAGTTTTGTGATTTTTTTTTTGTCGTTACATTGTTTGGAGCATAAGAAACAAATGTAGAAAAAACATTTTTGAAAAAAATATATTTTATTCATATTTTATTCTATGTCCTTTGTAGAGGATGTCAGGACTAATTTATTAAAATAAATAAATACATAGACATGAAAAGGCATGTATAGGCAAAAATAATGATTTATTTTTTTCATTCACCAATCATCAGTTTTTAGGTTTCAGACTATTTTGAACCAAACTTTGTACAAAGATGATTCTCAACTATGTTATGAAAGATATAACATAATGATTTGATGTACTATTTTACTTTATGCAATGTGTGTGTAAAATATCCATAAATTGATATTGACATTTTATTCAATGTATCTATACAATGCATCTAATTTGCATATTAATGTGTTCTTGGGGCAAACCATAAAAGCAGAAGAAGTTGTAAAAGAATAAAAGAAGTGTTATAAAGGGAGATAAGAATATCTCATATTTCATAGGAATATTGATTTATAATTTCTTTCCCTATTGACTTGTTGTGTTTCTCCAAAATGCCTGATTAACATGTTTGTCCTGGTGTCTTCTACAGAAGACATGTATGAAAATGATGCCCTGTTTCATAACAAAAAGTCACATTCTGACTTGAAACCCCATAACATTTTTCTGAGATGTTTATTTACGACAAACAATTTGAAAATAATAATTACAAATATTATCATATTTCCCTAAGAGTGCTAAATTTGATCAGTCTGTCAATATCAGTCATTTTGAAAGAACAAAGAGAAGGTGTGTTTATGATCAAACCTTCAAACATTTGATATTCCTAAAAAACCCTGAATGTGCTCTGTACAGGACATCCGGACTTAAAACTGTGGCATGTATGGTCTCAGAGAAATTCACTAAAATATAATGTCCTCTGCAGAAGACAAAAGTCTCTGACTGGGTCCCAGAGGTTACAAAAAAGCATGAAAATGTCAAATATGCAAGTTTAAAAAAAACTGAAATGACTAAATCGTTCACTTAATGTAAGTGGTGTGACATGTGCGTAACATCAGGTGTGATGGGTTTCATTTTTCACTGTCCCATAAACGCATGTCAACTCAAGTGACGTTAGTTCTGTTCTTTTCATTAACCCCTCATCACTCCAAACCTGAAAATCCTCAAAATCAAATACAGTTTAAAGTGGATTAACAAATACCAAATCTCTTTTGGAGAGCTTAATAAATGTTTAGGATTTATTTGTTTTTTTCACTTGGGCGAACAAAATGTCCAAACAAAAGATTGACACCTGATAAAATGTGAACATAATTTGTATTCAGACTCTAACATTTTTAAAGACAAAACACACATTGTTCTCACCAAAAAAAGGTGAAAAAGAACGTTTATTTGCATATTCGTGCTCATCCGCTCTCCTATAGCATCCTTGAGCTCATATTAAGACTGGTCAGTTGGTCTGATCCATGCGGTCGGTACCCACTGCGGTTCATCCTGAGCTCTCCTCACAGCGGTCAGCAGCTGCACACATGCGGCCTGCAGGCCATCGTTTACTATCACATGATCAAAGAACTGACAGTAATGCTGTTCCATATTGCATCCTGCATCCTCTATCTCCTGAATATCTTCATCCTGACTCAAAAGAGAGAAAATATAGAGATGAATGGAAATAACGTACCTGTAAGACACAAATCATACCTTGAAAGGTGAAAAATAAATTGAGTGGACATAGGTAAAGATGCTAGCTCACCTTAAAAGGTCGGCTGGTGTAGCAATTTGTGATGATATGCGAGTTCATCCGTGTGCATTTCATCTGCTCAACAGTAGGAGGCTTTATAAAGATGACATAAGCCCTCAGCTCTGCAGTTCTCACTGACTCTAATGCCTGGAGGTCAAGAACATAGAAAGCAAAGTAAAGCATCAAAACAAGTCAGGCATAATCCAGATTAAGACAACCAGTTTTGCTTTATAGTAGCATAATAATAGCACACTTCTCTTCCAGGGTTATTAGAAACTTTATCGATGAAAAAATATTATAGATGAAAAACGTAAAAATAAGTTTAGGTTGAAACACTAAAATGACTAACTGTAAATAAAAATTGAAACCGAGATGAAAATAAATTAAACCAAAATAGAAATATTTAGATATGTAATGTAATAATAAGAAAATTATAAAAATGGCAAAAGAACACACACAAAAAAAAAAAAGTAACTAAAATTAAAATAAAAGCTAATTTAAAATATTAATAAAAACTATAATAGTATAGTTTACTATACTATTAATATTTAGGCTTAATTTATTTGTTAATATTTAGGTTTCATTATTTATATTTTTACTATTTAGGTTTATAATTTTTTTCCAGTTTTAGTTTTAGTTTTTATTTATTACTGGAAATAATTAAAAACTAAAACTAAAACTGAAAAAAATAAACCTAAATAGTAAAAATGTAAATAATGAAACCTAAATATTAACAAATAAATTAAGCCTAAATATTAATAGTATAATATTTTAGTGCTTCAGTTGCCATGGCAGGATTTCTAATTTCTGTTTAGTTGACATATTTCATCTAAATTTTTTTATTTTATTTTAGCTTTACACCAAGTAACGAAAATGTTTTGAATAGTTTTAGCTTTAGTCAACAATAATAACCCTAATAGTATATTAATAATACTAAAATAACACTGTTCTCCTCAACAGATCTGAACACGAGTTACTCGCCTAAGTTTAATACGTAAGTTAAGGTGTTGTCCACTTTCCTAATCTGAAATATTTAGAATAAAACTTAGCAAACACCACTAATAACAACAGATGAATATATTCCCAAGAGAAACTCACATATGGCTCAATGTCAATCACACAGATCTTTCCACTCGCCAAGACATCTTTAACCGCATCTACACTAGTGCCATAGAGATGACCTCTCAACTCCCCAAACTCAATAAACCTGAGGAAGAAAGAGAGGAAAAAGTCACTGACCTATCTAGGGTTAAAAATAACAACATTTAGTTGGATTATACACCCCCCCCCCAAAACATAGTAAATTAGGAAATATCTGTTTATGCACAGTTGAGTATATTTAGACCACCTGTGATTGCAGACCATGGTGTCAAACTGCTCTCGGCTGATAAAGTGATATTCTCTGCCAGATCCCTCATGGCATTTGGGTGGCCGTGTGGTATCTGAGTGGAAATGAAAGTCAACTTCAAAATCAGCACACGTGTCCACTTTTTCATATGTACAGTTATATCACACAAAGTCATATCTATAATATGAAACTCACGGGGAACGGCTCCTTGGTAGACCTTTGGATTGATCTCAATTAGCCTCCTGCGTAATTCATTTACCCCGACACCGGATGGACCTGATGGCAGAGTACCAGTTCAGGACACACATGATAATGTGCAGGCAGGGTTGGTTGTACAAGGTGGTATAGGTGTATTTTGCTGGCTGATTGTAGCCCACTCAGACACACTCACCCAGCAGTGCTATGAGGCGGTGTGGGTGCTCTGGATGGTGCTGGTACCGCACCACCTCCTCATACGGGTTGGCCAGTAAACTGTAACAGCCCGTGGGGCAGCGTAGGGTGCAGAACTGGGATGTTCCAAAAGCCTGACCTCTACGTTGGCGACAGAGACGCAGACTTCGTCGAAAACCAGCTGACATTCACAATAATATGTACAAAGAATAAAAACACAATCAAAAAATGCACAGTCATATGATGCTACAGAATCAGGAACAGACAGTTAATGAGTGGTATGTGTTGTATATTGTTATTAATCTAATATAATCAATGCATGTAATATCTTCCACCTGAGTCAATATACTCCTTTAAATCACTAGCATGTGCAAAATGTTGGTATCTACAACCAAGTCGTAGATAAACCAAAGTTGCCTTCATCTAGTATTCTTCAGTTGCCTTCATCTAGTCCTCTTCATCTAGTGTTTGTATAAGCTATAATAAATATAAACCAGTAAATCTTGTAATATCTGTGAGTCACTTACTCAGATAAATCCCCTCAATGTTGGTGCTGAATTCACTCTCCTCTGAAAAACGACACAAGACACAGTTAATGCATCTAATAACAAATGCAGAATAATTATCATATCAGCACAAGCAGCTGCAATTAATATAAAGTTTTATGATTTCTACACTCACCATCCTTTAGCTCTTCTGACGAATCATCATGAAGGACACGGGGACATACGTTTTAAGACAATCATTTTAAAGTGTTTAAAGCTGCACTCTATAAAAAATTTTTATAAACATCTTTAATACCATAATATCATTTTTTTTCACAAATCTAGTTGTTGCTGTAGTTGTGAGAATAGTTAAAGATGTAAAACCATTGACCCTAAATCTGAATTCACTACAGTTTTCTCCTGATACGTTCAGGACTTACCTACCAGATTCAAACGCCTCCTCATCTGTGCACGAGGAAACAAAACACATGTGTAAGCAAAACAAGCATTACATAGATAGGTTTTAATACTCATTTAAATCAGACAAGAAAACGTACCTGCTTCTACACATTTTTCATCTATGGCAATCAAGTCATCTTCTGTAAGAATAAAAAAAGAGGAAAAAAGAAAGAGATCACAGACGAGCCTAAGGTGTGTTTCACAATGCACACACAAGCAGTGTTCACACAAAAATATTAAGCAGCACTACTTTTTTCAGCATTGATAATAACAAATGTTTCTTGAGCAGCAAATCAGCATATTAGAATGATTAAAAGGATCATGTGATACTGAAGACCGCAGTAATAGCTGCTGAAAATTCAGCTTTACCATCACAGGAACAAATCACACATAAAATATAATAAAAAGGAAGCAGTTATTTTAAAATGTAATAATATTTCACAATAGTACTGTTTTTACTGTAGTTTGATCAAATAAATGCAGCCTTGGTGACCATAACAGTCTTTTTTCAAAACAATTAACAAATATTACTGAAATTAGAAATTCTAATAATTATAATAACCTGCAGGCTTGTGTATTTCTAGACTCTCGACTGAATGCTCACCTTCATCCACTGTGCTCACTGCAGGTTGGCATGGAAACAAAAGATAGCCAATGCATAACAGTTGAATTCAACACATACTGAGTAAATGCACATATGAAACAATAACAGCATATACTGTTTACTCACAGGTTTTGACACAAGTGTAAGGATGATAAGGCTGAAACCACCATAACTCTTTCTGCTTCCTGCAAAAGCACACACAGTCACAAATCGGGGCCGGCGATTATCAACCTAATCTCAAATCACATTCAAGTCAGCTGCCAAATCTCATCACATCATAACACAGCCTATGCAGATGTGTAATTATTCTGTCACTGACCTTTAACCCTCGACTACTTAGAACTGACCTTTTCAGCAAGCTGGTGGAAGGAATGAGGCCAGCGCAGGCCGAGATACTGGGTAGTTTTACAGCCTGCCACCAGAGAGTGTCTGACTGATCCACAATCTCCAGGATATCTCCCTTCCTGAACGCCATGCCGGCATCAGCGCAGGGAATGGAAGGGTCCACGTGGGATTGTACTCCACCATGGCACGCACATACAGCTTGTGAAGAGAGCAAAGCCATTAAAAACATCATGCACATTCCCAGTTGATAGACACACAGATCTATGCAATAAACCTTCCTTTACCTATTATTTAAAAAAAAACTGAAACAGTCAGCAACATTAATAAATATGTCAAGGAGTTATATGCCAATATGTTGTCACATGACCTCATTACATGCATAATAATTCTGTAAATGGAATCTGATCATGTTCTTTGACAGGTATTTTGTCCATTATTTTATTCCAAGTTTGTATAAAATGTTTTCATTCTTGTTAGTCTGACCAAATAATTATTGAAGATAAAGACGTTAAGCTGATTTTATTTCTGGAACATTCGTCATACTACAAATTGAAGGTCATGGCAAGTGCAATGCATTTTGGGATACAGTATACTGCACAGTGTGCTTTGTTTTGGGAAAATGAAGTAGTGTGTGTCACTGTTTCACTGGTTGCTGTGATACATGTGGTTGAATAAAAATAGTAATATATAAGTACCGTAATATAAGTAAAATAGTAATATATAGCTCATTTGGGTATTCCATGCTATTCCTGCTGATCATAAGTTAGATCCTGTGATAGATCTAGACTAGTACAGATTATAGACTAGTATAGATCTAGGGTTGATGTTTGGTAACTCACCATGGTTTGGTTGTTGACTGGCCTGTCAGTGATGGGAACCACCTTAAACATTATGGTTCCATGGGAGTGGGTCTGTGGTAGGAAATGAAGACACAAAACTTAAAACTGAATATTGTTGAATTATCATTATTTTCTTGTTGAAATAGAAGACTAGTCAGAATAGTTGTTGTTTGGTACAGTAGAGCCTTGGTTTGTGATAAAAAGAGTTATTTATTCTACTTTGCTGTAGAAAAATTATGGCACTATCGTTTTCTATAGAGTTGCTTTACAGCTGAATTGCATATTGCAACATTGACGTTGGTATTGAACTGAATTGAATCGACACTGAACTGACTCAAACTGAATAATGACATTTCTGCCTTTTATAGAACTGCTTATAGCTGAACTGAACTCATTTCAAATCGATGAACTTCACACTGTTATTGATCAACTGAACCAACACTAAACTGACTTGAGCTAAATAATGACACCATTGTCTCCATAGTTGAGTTTCCATAATTGATTCTGCTATTTTGCTGTTTATTTCTGTGAAACTACTTTGATACAATCTGTATCAAGTTCTAAGGAAATAAAGGTGACTTGACTTTATCTGACATTGGTGCCGTGACCCGGATAGGAATGTGGGACACAAGTGTAACAGAATCCCATTTTGTGGACCAACATATAATAGGAGAGTAAATGTGTACTAACCAGAATTTGTATAATCTGTTCTGGTTCCAGTCCAAACACGGGTTGACCGTTTACCTCCACCAGCCTATCTCCAGCATGCAAGAGACCTTCAAGAAGAAGCACGTAGACAAGAAACAAGACTCCATGAGAAGTAATACTGACATAGAGAGTATAAAATACGTGAGCATGGTATATCAGAGACACAAATAGAAAAGAGGGATTCAGAAAAAAAGTACAGACAGGCAACCCTCACCACTGCGGTTAGCCAGTCCTCCATGTATAACCCGAGCAATGTATATTTCCCCTGTCACATCATCTCTCCTGATTGTTGTTCCCTATATGTTAGAAGAAAGCAGATATCAATCTAAATATCTACAAGGCTTCATTTGATATGAATCAAGCACAAAACATGCATTCATCAAACATCTGATGGAAGTGGCATGCCAGGAACAATATTTAATGACAAACTGAACTGCAATGTTACATGAAGAGAAAGACGACGAAGAAGAGATATGAGAACGGACAGTCATGGGGATGTTGAACCAATGAGAATGACCAATAAAATACCAAACAAAACAAAACATCACTTCCAAAAAGGTTGGACAAGCACTAATGTGACAATGGTAACATCAAGGACCGGTGGTGACATATTAGATGAATACACACATATTAAAGATTAAAGACCTGCATGCTTGAGACAGCAAGAATATGAAAGGATGTTCATAACAGTGGAAATGTGGAAGTGGCCTTATTCCTTTTTCTTGTTTTTCTTTTTCTTCTGGCTAAAGAAACATCTAAATGCGCTGCTGTTCACTTTGTGGTTTTGGGCAGGGCTGGACGTCAAGGACCCATTGGTCATCCGGTGCTGGACATCGAGCTGTCTCCGTTGAGGAGATCGTGATGGCTTTGTTTTGGGATTAAAGGATTTCCCCTTTGATAGCACTGGCTGCTCCAGAAAAGTGATGGCAGATGAAGAAGAAGAGGAGGAAGAGGAACTGGAAGGACAATGAGAAATGCGAGAGGATGAGGCAATAGCTGGACTGGTGGGAACACTGAGCGATCTGCTACCCATCCGGTTAACCAGTCTACTTGCAGTCTCGGTGCCATGTGGTGATTCCGAAATTGTGTTGCTTGTGGAGACTAACCCTTGAAGCTTCTCCACTACATGCGTTAACATCGCCAAAGCCTGAGAATTCTCCTGCACACTCTCAGATATGCGTTCGGTAGCAGCAGCCATCCTCTCACCAAGCAGGTGGACGTTTTCAGAACTGCGCTCCATGCAGCTGGTGGCCTGCTGCAATGTATTCCGCAATTCATTCAGACCTTCCTCCTTTGCCGGCCTTGTATGAGAGCATGTGATGGTCTCCCTTACCCGATGACAGTGCATTGGGCTTGGGGGAGCGGTTCGGGAATGAGGGGGAGGATGTTTTGGAGGAGGATTTGAAGCATGAAAGCAGCAAGATGTTGAGGAAATCCATGGGGATGGTTGGGAAATTTTATGTAGCATAGAACTGCCATCACTCTCATCCCCGCTGTCTAAATTCTCAATCAAATTGTCTTCAGTGAAAGAATGAGAAATTAATGGTGAAATGGTTGAAGACAAGAAGACAAAGAACACTAATTACATAATGCTTTCAGCAAAGGGATACAAGTCACAAATCTTGATGAATGTAATAATGGGAACCTCCAAATCTAGGGTTTTGGTCCTTACCAATCAAAACAGAGCTACAGACACAAGGGGTGGAGGAACGGAGGCTCTGTTTCCATAATATACTGTTCTGGCGGCAACTTCCCAAAGTGTTGCAGTGGTGTGTAGGGGTGGGAGCATAAACGCTTGGGGATGCAGGATTCTTGCTGGATGTTGAACCCCCACCCTGGGACCTTCCAACATGGCATCTCCAGCCAGCCGTCCCCCAGCTGAGAAGAGTCCACAGTGGGCTGCTTGCCTTAAAGTGTCCCAGTGGCTTTGAAACTCTCTACCAGCTCCCGTCTATCCATGACAACACACAGCTCATAGTTACCAGAAAAACTTTTACTAGATTTAAAAAAATGAATTAACAAACAATCTAATATTTAAGCAATAGAAGAAGAAAGAACCTCATGGCTAAAACTCTTCCTAAGCAACAAGGTTTTTAACCATTTTTTATCACGGAACCTTGTTGCTGTGCTGATCTGAAAGACAGGCTCCAGTAATGTACATTGAAAGAGTCTAAATAAATCAAAGGTTAGTAAAAGCAAGCCTTAGATTTGCCTGCCACTCCTTCTTCTGGTCATGCTCACCAGAGGCTGATTGTTTTTGACCAAGCAAACAATTCTCATGGCTTCCTCATCTTCAGGCAGGTCTTTAGGCAATGGTGGCAGATCTGGCTCATAGTCTCTCAAACTTACTGTGTCATGAGCAGAAAGGAGAGCCTGAAAAACACATGCGGTTTCTGTTATTTCTATGGTTGACAACACATTCCACACAACTAATCGAATACTGGAAGTGGTCAACTTGAAAACCTTCTAATTAACAAAAATGCAAAGCAACAATGTCTACAATCATCTACTGGTCCATAAAGTCTGCCCCGAAACACTACAAAAATATCTGGCCTGAGACTGTAGAAAGGTTCTATCATGAAGAGGGTGATGGCCAAGAAACTATGCCCCTCCAAACACCATGCTGTTTAAAAAACATGTATTTATATCCTTAGAAACATTGCTCACCTGTAGGTGGGGATGACTAAGGAGGGCATATAGTTCTCGAGCTTCATTTGAGGGTTTTGGGACTGCCAGCAGGTAAGACAGAATCTAGAGTGCCAAAACATGAGTCAGGACTTATTAGGAATTGAAAATGTATTGATACAAAAATTGGAGTCAAGTCCAAGACCTCTAACAGACCCTCTAAGATAGGGGTGGGCAACTCTGCCCCTCGAGATTTATTGTCCTGCAGTTTAGCTCAATAACACCTGCCTCGAATTTTCTAATAATCCTGAAGACTTTGGTTAGATTATTAGAACAGTGGATCTCGAAGGCCAAAGTTGCCCACCCCTGCTCTAAGACCTAGGTCCAAACCAATACCAGACCCCCTACGGCCCAGACCAAGGGCAACAGTAAACCTCATGAGCCACAGATTCAGACCAAAACATAAACCCAACAGAGCAATAACATCATGTCAGTCGGGTAATAACATTATGTTCATGTGGTGTCAAGAGGTCTAAAGACCCAGTACAATCTGCAATGAAGTCCTCAGGCACACTAAATGATGAAGCTTTAGAGGTCATATTTTGGATATTTTGAACTCCATCAAGGAAGCGTGAACTGAAACTACAAGGCATGAGTGGCACAAACTGTGGTGAAAATTAAAGGATTAGTTCACCCAAAAATTTAAATTCTGTCATTAATTACTCACCCTCATGTCGTTCCAAACCCGTAAGACCTTCTTTCATTTTGGGAACACAAATTAATATTTTTGATGAAATCCGAGAGCTTTCTGACACCGCATAGACAGCAACACAACTACTACATTCAAGGCCCAGAAAGGTAGTTAAAGTCTGCCCCGAAACACTACAAAAATATCTGGCCTGAGACTGTAGAAAGGTTCTATCATGAAGAGGGTGATGGCCAAGAAACTATGCCCCTCCAAACACCATGCTGTTTAAAAAACATGTATTTATATCCTTAGAAACATTGCTCACCTGTAGGTGGGGATGACTAAGGAGGGCATATAGTTCTCGAGCTTCATTTGAGGGTTTTGGGACTGCCAGCAGGTAAGACAGAATCTAGAGTGCCAAAACATGAGTCAGGACTTATTAGGAATTGAAAATGTATTGATACAAAAATTGGAGTCAAGTCCAAGACCTCTAACAGACCCTCTAAGATAGGGGTGGGCAACTCTGCCCCTCGAGATTTATTGTCCTGCAGTTTAGCTCAATAACACCTGCCTCGAATTTTCTAATAATCCTGAAGACTTTGGTTAGATTATTAGAACAGTGGATCTCGAAGGCCAAAGTTGCCCACCCCTGCTCTAAGACCTAGGTCCAAACCAATACCAGACCCCCTACGGCCCAGACCAAGGGCAACAGTAAACCTCATGAGCCACAGATTCAGACCAAAACATAAACCCAACAGAGCAATAACATCATGTCAGTCGGGTAATAACATTATGTTCATGTGGTGTCAAGAGGTCTAAAGACCCAGTACAATCTGCAATGAAGTCCTCAGGCACACTAAATGATGAAGCTTTAGAGGTCATATTTTGGATATTTTGAACTCCATCAAGGAAGCGTGAACTGAAACTACAAGGCATGAGTGGCACAAACTGTGGTGAAAATTAAAGGATTAGTTCACCCAAAAATTTAAATTCTGTCATTAATTACTCACCCTCATGTCGTTCCAAACCCGTAAGACCTTCTTTCATTTTGGGAACACAAATTAATATTTTTGATGAAATCCGAGAGCTTTCTGACACCGCATAGACAGCAACACAACTACTACATTCAAGGCCCAGAAAGGTAGTAAGGACATCGTTAAAATAGTCCATGTGGCATCAGTGGTTCAACCTAAATCTTATGAAGCTACGAGAATACTTTTGTGCGCAAAAACCCCCCAAAAATAACGACTTTATTCAATTGCGTTGTTGTCTATGGAGGGTCAGATGCTCTCAGATTTCATAAAAAATATCTTCGTCAAAAAATAATTTGTGTTCCAAAAATGAGTGAAGGTCTTACGGGTTTGGAACGACATGAGGGTGAGTAATTAATGACAGAATTTTCATTTTTTTGGTGAACTAACCCTTTAAGAACAGTTAGAGTGGAGCTGACCTGTAGAGAGAGTCCAGACGAATAGGAAAGATATGGCCTAGCTGGACCCTTTAGGTGCCTCTGTAGACATTCATACACCTGCAGAGAAAGAAGGAGATGATGAACCCTGACCTTTAACTCACTGTTAATAAGTGTATGTAGGATGGACTCTACCTTTAGTAGGGACTGCAACCAGGGGGCGTTGAGGAGACTGTACAATAGTTCAGCTCCATTTATATCTTTATTGACAGAGCCCCTCACTTCAGCAATCACATGTGCCAAGATCTGTGTCAGGCCTGGAACATGCAATGCAAGCACCTTCAGAACTGAAAGCTGGTTGAGTACATGTCAGTTATATGTGATGCTCACTACTTTTTCAGCAGCTACAACAGTGCTAATATTAGCATGTTGTTAATTAGCAGGGCAAAACTACAATTAATATGGAAGCTTTGAAATTTAAGTAGCTTCATGCAGCATCATACCTTTGTCTCCCATCTCCAGTGGAGCTGACCTAGGATCAGTCTCCACATCTGGTCTCATTGTCAATCCTGGAGTGTTTGGGGGTTCAGGGAATAAATAAATGATGCACTGACCCTCCTCATATACAGCTGCAAGAAAAAGCACATGAACTCAAGTAAAACTGCTGATCAGTTGCTGACTGTTACATACAAGTAAACTGTAAATTCAATAAAAATGTTGTGTTTATGCTGTTACTTCCTCTTCATTGGTGTGAATAAGACATTCTAGCTTGGGCTGCATTTCACAAAAGCACCATAAGGTTAAGTACCATTGAACCATTGACCCTGATGGTCTCTGCAATCTACTCAGCCTTACAATGCTTTTGGGAAACGCATTACAGAAATTTTATGGTTGTAAATACAATTCAAGTTTCCAGCCTTACCTTATATAAGTGTTTAATATCTGAGACATTGTGATTTGGATATGCACTTAAAACCTTTACAGACAAACAATAGTGGTAATTTAGGGTGGTGTGGCATAAAGATCATGGCTAGTAACCAAACGTTTGTAGGTCCCTATAAGGATCATTGGTCTATAGGGACTGTCCTTATTGTTACTTTGAATAAAAGCATCCAGGGTATGACAAATTTGCAAATTATAGACCATTGATTGGTTAAAGTGTAAGGGCTGATAACGCTTAGGTCTTAGGTTAAATCCAGAATGGAGGTGGTCCAGGAATGCCCTTGTCACAGTTTGACCTTGAGCAAAACACTTAAGTACAGGTTACTCCAAGGGGCCTGTCCTGGTAATAAGTGCACCCTAAGTGGCTTTGGATAAAAAACTCTACATAACCAACATATTTTTACGCTAAAATAACTCTTATGTATTAGCCTAATAGAAAGTTTCATGTCCTACGGAAGCAAAGCACTTGCGTCTGATGTTCCGGTTTCGTTTTTAGGCAAAAAACATGCATGAATGAGAACATAAAGTGCAGGACATGCTTGTTGTTAAAATAGTTATTAATCATAATAAAACTCTCTCTCGCTCTCTCTCTCTCTCTCTCTCACACACACAAATTTAACATCTAATGATCCCACACTGAACACGTACATTCTGCATCACATACGCACATGTACGTGGGATGTAATCTCCTTTGATTAAAACAGTGGAGCCAATGGTACACTTTTTTTTTATTTTTATCCCACTGCACTGTGTTTTCACATTATACCTTTTTAAAATAAAACTGTGCATGGCAGATCGGGGCTAACTGTCACAGGGGGGTTATCTCAGTAACTAGTTTTGGGCAAAAATTTCAATTGCCTAAATGCTTATTTCAGAAATTTAAGATTTTTATTTTATTTTAAATGTCTGTCTTTGCTGATTTGAACAGCGATAATGTATTCCTAAAATTTAAGGAAAATACATCTCATGACCAAATCAGTTCAGCATGCAAAGCGCTGTGGCTCATCAGAGAGCAAGATCTTCAACCTCTTGTTCCAGTGTGCCAGTGACATCCACTAAAAAACTCATACATTGCCGACGGATACTCAGATATGCAAAGGAAATTTCAAACCATTCCAAATGTTTTCTGAAATAAAGGCTTGAACGGTTTCAGAAAACTGACTACAAAAATACGTAACTTCCCCGAAAGAAGTGCATCAAAACAAAACTGCTGTGCGAGTGCATAGAGAAAGAACAAAATATATGTGTGTGTGTCGGTGTGTTGATCTCAGTTTAGTGTCAACCGTTTCAATACTAAGTTCAATTTGGATGAACAAAGAAGCTAAACAAAGATTTATACATAAAGAAGCAGGTCACCAGTTTCTTACGAAAGCTCCAAATGGATCAGAAGTCAACAATAAAAGTTAGTCCACATTTTGTGTTTTGTTTCTTTCTTGGGACATTCATTAATAAAATTTATGTGAACAGATTCATGATTTGGGTCCAAGGCAGTTTGCTGTTTGCACTGAATGATGTAATAAGATCAGGAAATTTAATGTAGTAGTTTACTTCAAAGACAGAGGTAGATGACCATTATTTCGGATGGCTTACAGTACATTAATGAACGTCGTATGTCATCGATCGACTGCTGACACTGGATTGACCAGTGTGTGCTTGGAGGGAGAGGTGATCGTGACATGCTGTTCTTGAACCTCATTCATTCTGAGCCAACAAAGCACGGGCTCTTTAATAAAAGAACACTGAGCTGGAGAACATATCTTTAACATGATGGAATGACAGCGGTTAAAAAGCCTCTGAGTGAGGAAGACACAAAAATGAAAAGAACAAATGTTAATAAATGCAAAACCAAAGACGGACTTGCACATAAACAGCACAGATTCCAATGGAATCACTCTTCCTGGCCATGTGATCCAGTGATTGGCTCCTCACACATCATGGCAAGCGCCTTGTCTCGAACACTTTGATTGGCCGGTCTGTTTGTCAGTCATTCCACTGCCTTACCAGATGGGTTTGGAGAGATGTGTTCATTACGTGATCTTCTCATGCTGGATTTGATAGTAGCATGCCTGAGTGAGGAAGAGGAAGAGTTCAGAACAGCAATCTGGACTGTCACACTGTGCTTATTTGTATAATTATGAGTTGTTTTTTTTGACTATACAAAGCAAATTAATCCTTAATACTGATATTTAATGCAATTAATGTTTAATAAGATTAGCACTGAGGCAGTTTATATTTGGCTGTCTGTTACTATCTTTTATATTCTAAACTGTGGTCAACCTTACCAATGTTTGACTAATTTTTGTATATGAAATTTTGCTAATATGTCCGCATCTTAACACTGCATTGTTTCACACCGTGCAGCAAGGTTTGCAAGGAAAAAAACCCTTGTGAAGAACCCTTATAGACTATACCTTGAGTGTGGTGAACATGATGCCATGCTCTCCATGTTGTACACATGGATCCATTAGGTCCTCGATGAGGCTGACCTCTGACCCCAGATTCCTTATCCTGTAGAGAACAACAGCTATGTCAACTAAAAGATGCCTTTTTAACAATGTGTTATTTTCTGTGTTAAAGCATATGCAGAAAAAAAAAACTGGATGTCTAAAGGAACACATCCTCTCTATCTAAGACTACATTTAAGCCTAGTATGTATATCTGACTTGGGTGATCTGATCTGATCTGATTGGGTGATTTTGAGCACCAAATCAGCATATTACAATGATTTCTGAAGGATCATGTGACACTGAAGACTGGAGCAATGATGCTTAAAATTCAGCTTTGAATCACACAAATAAATTAATTTTTAAAATATATTCAAATGAAAAATGGTCATTTTAAATTGTAATAATGTGAAATATTATTACAGTTTTTACTATATTTTTGATTAAATAAATGCAGCATCGGCATGCATAAGTGACTTCTTTCAAAACATTAAAAATCTCTTAATGCCAAACTTTTGAAAGGTAGTGTACAAACATACTCCAAAAAACAGGGCCTTAGAAACCTTGTGATCTCATCCTTACCGTGCACGCAGAACAACAAAGAGGAAGACAGGAAAAAGGTCATCCATAGACCACAAGAAATCCTGTTTCAGAAGTGCGAGAACTTCCTGGGTTATCTCCTCAAAGGTCAGCTGGATGACCTGAAGCTTGTCTGAGGGGGTAAAAGTTGTGCTGTCAAAGTAAAAAGATAAACAACCTTAAAAACAATTTACCAGAGATAAATTATAAATGTTATTAGCCAGAAATTGTTGTAAATCTCCAACCTTATTTGCTGTAAAGTCTCAACTGCCGAGGCAAAACAGGCGTCCTTAGTGCTTGAGAGAACCTACACATCCCCAAAATACCTCCATGAATATTGCTTCATGTTCCAGAGTCTTATTTCAGGTAATATAATCAGCATATTGCCTTCAATAACAGCTTTATGAGACTTTTTAAAAGAAACTCAGGGGCCGTTCACACAGAACGCGTTTTTCCATTACAATGCTCTACTTTTTCATTGTTTATCTATGTAAATGCATACAAGTGCCGCATTTTTAAGACACCGTGTCAAGTTAAAATCATTTCAACTTTTACACGCAGCACCGCTCATCAATGCCAGTTCCGAAACAGTGGACCAATCAGAACCCTGGAGACGAGCAAGCGTTGTGAGCTTTTATTAACAGTAGCAAGTTGGCATGGCAACTGTTTTATTTGACGGCAACATGGCGGATGAGGCATTCTGTGCTGTGCTTTTTTTAAAGCCATTCCTGAGCGCTGTGTCTCGTGTTTTTAGATGCAAAGACACATTCTGTGTGAACGGCCCTTTAGAGTCTCTCTAGAACAAACCTGTTGTTTTTCTCCATGTACTGTAACAGTCACAGGCCAGAATTTCCTATGAAGACAGGTATTAGTGGCAGTAGGATGGATCACTAGAGGATAATAAAATCTACTGTATGTATTTCTCAGTGTAGCTGTGTGTCTGACTCACTGTTGCACCCCGAGGAACGCGAGCAGCGCCAGGTCTGGTTGTTTGTTGAGTCGGAGCACACACTCCCAGTACACATCATCCTCCTTCTCTTTCTCTAGAGCATAGAGAGTGAAGAGAGGAGGATAGAGACGGGGCAACAGCACCGGCAGGAGGAGAGCAGAGCTGCTGACCACACACCTGCCATGCACACACACACACACACACACACACACAAAGACAATGCATAAGGTAACTGGTAAAAAATGACGTGCTAAAGACAGCTGGTAAAAGCACAGGAAAATCAGTCTGAATTTATGAGAAAAATTAATAACGACAAAAAGTTTGTCACAATTATGGCTTTTTATCTCATAATTTTGTTTGTCAATTTAAACCTTTTATTTCATAATTATGATTTAGTATGTCAACGTCTCATAATTATTACTTAATGTCATAATTTTGTGAATTCTAACCTTTTATCTCATAATTTTGCTTATGTCATAATTATGATTTTTGAGAGCATCAAAGACGATTATTTTCTTATGTGCCAGAATTAGGCTTCAATAGGTTTGCACCCATCAAGTTTCAATTAAAAAGAGAAAATAATCAAATGAGTAAAGTACTTTTCATTTATAAATTATCTAGATTATTACTACTACTACTACTAAATATTGTAGAAACTTAATTTGCTGTAAAGTTGCTTTGCAACGATTTGTATCGTGAAAATCGCTACACAAATAAACTTGAATTGAATAGATTATCAAAAATAGGCATTACCTCATGGTGATTTAATATACAAACATATTTTTATTTAATTTCCAGTAACAACAACGACAAAAACTCTAACTGTGATATAAACCATTACAGTTGTATAAAATAAATTTACTCATGCTGTAATATCAGAGTTTGGTCAAACCACCCCAGTGTGCTATGTATTATTTTTCACATAAGTGAGACATCTTACGTACCCAGGTTTAGGAGACTCCAGCTGCTTCCCAGCAGGGTCTGAACCACCCTTCGCTTTTGGAGGGTCAGCTAGTGAACCTCCTTCCTCTGGCAGATCAGGAAAGAGGAATCTAAACACAAACACATACATAAATATTCATGGAAACAACATTTAAAACAAAATCTGTCGTCGGTCTGACTGACACATTTACCTGACAAGCTGGAAGATGCGGCTGAGATAGGACTTGATCTCATTGACAGCCTGGGGCAGTAATCTACGGTTGGCCCCAACACCAACGTACGTCATACGGTACACCGAAACCAATGTCTCCACCAGCCGACCCAGAGGATGCAGTGGGGTGTCACATGCCTGGGGTCAAACACCAGGGGTCAATGACTTATAGTGCAAAATCATCAGACAATTGAACTACTAGAAGGGGCAAATTATGACATCAGGCAATGCATACCTTGACAAGGTACCGACGGATTGTGTGATACACCTCTAACGTCACAGGACCCACATGCTGAGGAATGAACTCTAGACTCTCCAGCGTTTTGTGATGAGAGCGACTCAGCAACTCTGGACTGAAACACACAAACACACACACATATATATTCAGTTTATACTTTATACATTTTACAATACACACTTAATATTCATGTTCCATAGGTTTTCATCCTTTTTATTATAAACATATTTTATTTACATTTACATTCAGTTGTTATAAATAATTTGGTTTGTGTGGAAGCCCAGAAAAAAAAATCATGTTTTGGTAAATCATAATTATTGCAGTAAAAGTCATAATTATAAGATAAAAAGTTATGATTATGAGATAAGAATACATTTTGACAAAAAAAAAATTTTACTGAAAAAAAAAACGTTATACTTTATTTCTGCTACTCTTATGTTTATCTCTCTTTTTTTTTTTTTAGAATTATGACATTCCTACAAAAAAGTTGATTTATTAATCATAATTATGACATTTCATAATTATAACTTAGTATTTCATCATTTCAATTTATAATTAATAATTTAAAAATTAATTTTAAAAGTCAATTAACTTTTCTTATTTGGCAGAAATGGCCTTCCATAGGTGTACACTATATGGAATAATATATATAATTATATAAAATATGCGTGTTACAGAATGTACAAATGGTTAACATTGTTTGTGTCATATCAGTCAGAAAAGCAGTTCTGGGCTCTTTTTTTTTTGTTAACATAGTTGTTATTCTTGGCTGAATAACTCTAGAAGGTTTTAAAAACCATTTAAAATTAAATATGTACACAGTTTGGATTAAATGAAAGTGTAGTCAAATTTTTTAATTAGCATGTTTTTGTGTTTTGCTTTGGTACCGAAATTGGTACCGAGAACCGTGAATTTTCACTGGTATTGGTGCCGAATACTGAAATTTTGGTACCGTGACAACACTAGTGTACACCAATCAACTTCCAAATAAAAAGAAAAAATAATAAAATTAGATGAAGTACTACTCATATATCAGTTCACTAGATTATCAAAAACAGGCATTACCTCATTGTGATTTAATATATAAATGATTTTTTTATATAATTTTAATATATAATATTATTTTTTCACCCACCCTTATCTAGCATGATATGTAATATTTTTCTGCTTATTAGAGTACCGATTTGTTAGCTAACTAATGTCAGACTCTGCTGGAATCATCTGTGAGTGTCAGGGGAGTTTTGCATGGAATATTAGACAATGAGGCACAGTCAGGCTTTGGAACAGGTCTACTCTGCACTGTGTGTGTGTGTGTGTGTTTAAGTGTACCTGTCTCTCTGCTGTCTCCTGTTAGCAGTGAGTGCTACGGCAATGTTGTCCCACGCTGTAGTGGTTTGTCCCTGTCCGGGAGAATCACAGCCTAGCCTGTTCCAGCACTCCAAAAACACGGCCTTCCACTTTTCTTCGGAGTGAACTGCTAACCTGCCCAGTTTACTGCAATCGCACAAACACATCGGTTCCCCATCAACATTGATAATGCAGCTTAAAATTGAATTGTGCTACAGAGATCAACACACACTCTTACAGTGCATGATCCTTCTCCTTGTCTGAGTCGTACAGGCTGGGTTTGTAGTAGGAACCTGACATCTTTAGTCCGGTTCCCCAGACTCCACTAAAAGAGCCTTCAATGTAGTCTCCATTCGGCATGGTCAACACACCCTGCAGAAAGAGATGAACAAACATTACCATTTAAAAGTTTGGTAAAATGTGAGATTTGTAATATTTTTAACAACATTAATAATACTATTTTAATACAATTATATTAATATAATATTATTATCATATTTTTAATATTATTACAATTTAAAATAGCTGTTTTTCATTTTAATACATTTTAAAATGTAATTTATTTCTGTGATGGTAAAGCTGAATTTTCAGCAGCCAGTTGGCTACAGCTGTGCCGTGTAATATTTTTGTGGAAACCATGATACTTATTTTCTGAGTTCTTTGATGAATAGAAAGTTTTAAAAAGCATTATTTGAAATAGACATTTGTTGTAACATTTTAAGTGCATTTATTGTCAATATTGATCACTGTAATGTGCCCTTGCTGAAAAAAAGTTTTAGCTTCTTTCAAAAAAAAAGAAAAGAAAAAAAAAAAATCACCTTTCCGTTTAGAGTCCAGTCTTCAGAAAACTCCCCTTCAAATGTGGTGTCATCCTCAGAGAGTAACACCCCATTGCCCTTGAAGAGAAACAATTAACAAGATAAAATAAATAATCTGAAGTTTCTTTTTTCGTACTTTAGCAAGTACGTGTGAATGTGTGTGTGTCAGGTTTTGTCATTTTTGTAGAATCAAATGCACTTCAGTCATTAAAACCTAATACCTAATGTGTGGAGACAAAAGGGAAAAAACAGGAGCTATTTTTTCTTTTCTTCAATTTGTTTCAAAAATATAATTTGAATAAAACCTTGTATACATAATATTTTTATTTTGTAGTAACTGTTTTATAAAAGCAATAAAGCACAAGGGGTCATGATATATTGTGAATAAAGTCATAATATGCACAGTGTCTCATACCTACATTGCTAAAATAAAACCAAATGTGTGCATGTCAATCTCACCATCATTTTGTTGTTGCTGAAAGCACCTTCATAGTACAGGCCGAACTGCGTAACAACAACTGCGTTCCCCTGACGCTGATCATCCAGCCACATGCCCATGTACTTCTCCCCTCTGACACAAAAAACAGTTAGTATAGTGCACAACTGCGCACACACTTACAACATATACAACACATTTCAACTCAAGGCATAAAAGTGCCGCAATCATTTTGTGAATTCACTTGACTCTCTGCATACCTGGTGATGTCATCAAACACTCCATAGCCAGATTTTTTGTCATACTGCCACTGGCCGATGAAGACACTGGGAGAGGTGGAATTCAGCTTCCCACTACGCAACATCCCATGACCATGACGCATGTTATCTTGGAAAGAACCCTCATATATTTCACCAGAGGCATATCTGAACACAAACACACACACTCTGTCAGTTTTATGACATCGAATCACATCAGCAAACAACAGTTAAAAAGTTTGGGGTCAGTACGATTTAAAAAAAATTTGTTTGAAGATAATTAATACTTTTATTCAGCAATGATGCATCAAAATTTACAGTCAAGACATTTTATAATACTACAAAAGATTTGTATTTCTGATCTTTTCGACTTTAAAAAAGGTATTATGGTTTCCGCAAAAAACATCTTTCCTCAACTGTAATAATAAGAAATGTTACTTGAATACCAAAGATATTAAAATGATTTCTGAAAGATCATGTGACACTGAAGATTGTAGCAATGGCTGCTGAACATTCAGCTCTGCCATTACAGGAATACATTTGTAAAAAATATTAAAATAGAAAATGATTTTAAATTGTAATAATATTTCACATTATTGTTGTTTTTACTGAATTTTTGAACAAATAAATGCGCAAAACCTTTATTACGTGGAAAACACAGTGATCAAAATTAGAGAACAGTAACCACTGTAGCGCGAAAGAAGATTACAACTAAAATTGTGGAGGGTTACAGCTGTCAAAAACGAGTAGGAATTGTAGAGGCTCCTGCTTTGAATGACTTCAGCACATCTGCGGCCGCAGGACATCACTAGTTTCTCACTGTGCTGGTGTGATCTTGGTCCACTCTTCTTCCAGTCTCTTCCATAGTTCAGTGACTGTAGTGGTTTTCTTAGCCATGACTTTGTCGCCAAGGACTTTCCAGAGATTTTCAGTTGGGTTTAGATCAGGACTCTGGGCTGGCCTTTTCATTATTTCAGTGTTCTTCGCTTCAAGGAACTGCTTTATCCGTTTTGCAGTGTGACGGGGGCATTGTCTTGCATGAAAATTGCAGGCAAGGTACCGCATGTTGTTGAAATGTTACTGATAAACATTTGCATTCACCCGCCATGTAGCTGTATAAGAGGCCCAACATCCCCCAAACCATGACACTTCCTCCTCCACCTTTCACTGACTTCTTTACGCATTCGGGCTTCAGTCTTTACCCAGTTTGATGCCAAACAAAATGTTTCCCATCAGACCCAAATAAATGAAACGTGAACTTTGGACCAGTTCTCCTCTCTCCACACAACATGCTCCTCAGCAAAGGGGAATCTAGCCTTTTGATTCTTTCTGCTGATGAGAGGCTTGGTCACTGCAGAGTGCGCGTTTAGTCCCATTTCTCTTAAACGTGCCGAGACAGATTCTTACCCTGTTCAGCACTGAACTGGCGAGCATTTTCAGCTGCAGTGTTGAACTGATTCCATGTTGAGAGTCTCCACATTATCCTGTCCTCTTGTGCATTTGTCTTACATGGACAACCAGCCTCTTTGGGGGACTTGAATTAATTAGTGTCATTGTAAAGCTGCAACATTCTAGAAATCACAGATTTGGAACAACCAGCTTCTTTTGCAATGGCTGAAAGGGTCATCACTTTGGCCTTCATCTGGACAACATGCTGTCGCAGGGTTTCAGGCAACTTAGAGCTGCCTGCCATCTTGCAATCTCAGTGAAAATTAGAGGAATGCTGCCAGTTAAACAGGGTTTGTCATATAATTGAGGAAATTAGCACCAGGTGCCAGATTAACACCAATAACTTGTAGGTATCTGTAAGTGTTCTCTAATTTCGATCGGAGTTATTTTTCAAATATCTCATTTAAGTTTTTTATACTGTGCTTCAGAATACAATTAATTTATGAAATATGCTTAAAAAAATGCCCTTCTACTCGTGTTAGGATAACTTCAAATAGGACTAAGCAGTGACCTTGAAATTTAGGAAATTGTAGGTTGTTCTCTAATTTTGATCTCCACTGTACATACAGAAAAATCATATGCAAAAATAAAAACACAATCCGCAAACCTGAATGTTCCAAAGCCGTGCATCTTGCCATCCTTCCATTGCCCTTGGTAATGATCACAGCTGTTCAGGTTTTTGTTAGGCACAACGTAATCTCCAAAACTACAAAGGAAAAGAACGAGCCGTTTTAGGGGGGCGTGGCAGAGTCTTAACTTTGATAAAGAATATCTCTTTGGATTTGAGACTTTAGTCTTTGCAACTTCAGGGATCTTATCTATGCACAATCAGCTTGTAACACTCCACAAAGAGAAAGGAAAACTTGAAATCGCATCATATGACCCCTTTAAAATATTTCCAGAAATATGAAGTAAGAGACATCAGCATAATAATCTGAAGAAGAAAAAAAAAGTGTTATCACTTACCCATCTTCAAGGCCGTTCTTGAATGTCCCTGTGTACATTCGTTCATCGGGCCATTTGACCACGCCCCTAGAACACAGACATAGCCAATCAACATCTTCCACGTTTTGAGAAGACTTACACACCCACAATTCCCTCTCCAATGACCTACCACCCATTGGGTTTCCCTGAGACCCATCGGCCCTCATACATGGCCTCCTTAAGCCGACTGTCTTTGTAGAATGTGTATGATGCTGTCCGTGAAATGGGCGGATCTGCTCTCTGCGCCACCCCCGTAGAAGGAGGTATCCCATCATGCCCCAGTCCACTAAGCGCTTGCTCCACCGCTTGGTTTATAGAACGCAGCCACTTCGCCTAGGAATCAGAACATCACTGTTTAACCAACTATACAGGTTTCTGTAAATAATAATTTTGTAAATAATCAAGTCAGGTCTACCTTTTCAGCTGGGCACGAGGCCAGCAGAGTGAAGCTCTCTTCAGGTGAAGTCACTTTTAAACCAAATCTGCAGAGAACCACGCAAACTTCATAACTCTTCATAACACTTGATAATTATATAAAGCTAATAAACATGGCTGGCACACTCACATGCCTGTGTTCTCCTCAGAAATAGGCTCCACCCACAATGTAGCCAATGGGAAGACGTGATGAGTGGAAAACTAGGAGGGGTTGAAAAAGAAATGCAACTAATGCAAGAATAGCATACAGAAAATAAATGCACTAGGATTGTACACAATTCTGTCCACTCCAGATTAATGATGCATAATATATCAGTACCATCAGTTATCAGCAGATAGGAGATCTATCTATCTATCTATCTATCTATCTATATCGTATCTATCTTATATTAATCTTACTGACCCCAAATACTGAATGGCAGTGTATGCTATAATGCCTAAATTCACTCATAGCATTTATAGTACTGCATTTTGTTTTTTAGCGTTCTATTGGTAATTTATTTAGACTAAATAGGATAGAATTAATAATGATGGTGAAAATCTTGTTGCCATACAATATTTGTCAAAAACTTAACGAGCACACCTCAAGCATGAACCAACTGTCAATTGGTTTACAGTTTTTGTAGGTTGTCAACTACTATTTTAAAGTATAAAATGTTGAACATATGGTTCTTTTTCCTAAGAGCACATTTCAGTTTTTTTTAGGATGGAAAGGGATAATGCTGATGAAAGGAAAAACAGACACATACACGCACTGTAAAAGGTATCAAGGAAAAACAACAGGGAGGAAAATAATGGATTATCATCTCAAATACTCACTGGTACATTCACTAAAACGAGACTCAGCATTAAACAGAACCACTACTGTTCAACATTCAGCACAATTCAGCACAACATGCCCCTTACTACAACCAGGTACATTTATGCATATGTGCTATAACATATCTTTTACAAAGGGTTTGCAAGCAGGAAGCCTTGGAATGTACCCAACCAGATGTACTGTCATCTTTCTATGGTTTTAAACCACACAGGAACACTACATTTTTGGAAAAGGTAGAGTCTAAAAAACTAGAGGTTCAAACTGAGCTACAGTATTACAGATATTATGTGATTTTAATTGATTACATTCTTTAAAGGAATATTCAGAGTTAAATACACCTTAAATTCTCTTGACAGCATCTGTGGCCACAGAAAATCATTTTGACACATCCATCAGTTTGTCCAGTAATGCATTTCAAGTGAAAGCCTATGGAGAGCTTGCACAGCAATACAAAAAGATGAAAATATGAAACAGTCACACTGATGCAAAAGTATAATAACATGTTGTAACTGATGTAACTATGAGTAAAGTACTTTTAGCAGAGCTAACCTTCACCCAGAGGAATTAAAAACCTTGCCAAGACAACATTTCTCAATTTAATTTAGTTTAACTTGATATATAAATAGTTAAAACTGAAATAAAACAAATAAACAATGTAGACATATAAAAAAAACTACTAAAAAGTTACTAAAACTTGATCTAAAATAAATAAAAATACATAAATAAATAAATATTCATAAAACCTATAATAGTATCTCAACTATACTAAATGTCACTGATTAGCATTAACATTTCATCTTGGTTTTTACTGTAAGATGTGTCTAAATTATTTTCTGGATTAACCCTGTAGGGTCCACTGTTGTAATATTACAACATCAGTTTTAGCTCGACTAAAATAAAGCTGCACATGTGTTTTTTTTCTCTAAGACCACATTTACACAACTAACAGGTCCTATTGTTCAGCCTTGCAATGCTATTAGATGCTAGATTTTAAACATAGGCCTGTTTACCTGGCCATGAACTCACACAACCGGCGAACTTCCTTTGAAGCACATCATCTTGTTTACAGGACTGGATAAATCTACATTCAAGTAAGTAAAATGCCTAAAATATTAATTTTTTTCTGTGATTAGTAATAAGTCTAGATCATGAAGATATTAATGTATTGTTGAATGCATTGATCATTTTAGATTTTGAGCTTATTATGTCAGTGTAATTTTACAACACTGGGTTAAAGGGGTAGCAAAATTTGCCTGTGCACCTTGCACATTACATGGATGAATTGCGCTTCTCACTTGTTCCATGTGAAAAAAAAAATACTAATAGAAACATACTGTTTTTGATCATTCACAAGTTTCATCATTCTTTTTTGTTACCATTTTGAGATTCAATCAAGATTTTAAGATTATTAAATAAATTCAATTTGAAGAATAAATTATTTCTTTGAGAAGTATTTCAGAATGTCACTAACCAAGAAAGACCGTCTCATCATATGTGTATGATATCACTGATGGCGTCCAAAATGGGAACAGAGACTTTGAGATGGACTTGATTAAAATCAAGTCATGATGGATGGTTTAAAGCTTTCATTCAGTTCATCAGGTTTTGTAAATATAATCAGAACATATTTTTATAATAAAAATTTTTTCTCCATAAAAATATGGCTTATTTTATCATTATTGTGTGATTGTTAGTGTGTATACATATATAGACTATTGTTATGGGGTTGCAGAAGCATTACACCCTGCAAATTAACCTTTAGATGTTCTCTACATTTGTTCAGACAGTGAGTAAAATCACTGAAATTCTGCTACCCAAGAGCCTAACGTTGCAATATTACAAATGTGTGACTATTTCACATTTCCCTAAAAACTTACTAAAATGTCATAAATGTAAAAACCCATTTATTTCTACATTAGTGGCCTCCTAATAATCACAAAATTTTAAATGTGAAAATGTTCACAGTTTTTTTTCTATATTTGGGTCTTTGAGGGTTAATCAGATACCCTAAGTATTTAATAAAAGTTTTATTTAACCCCAGAATATTCCTTTAACAACAGCACTGGACAAACCAAACACTACAGCTGTAGGGTGCATCCTTGGGCACTAGGGGACAGTATGCTACGGAGGAAACTCTTCATTCGTACAGCCCATACTTACAAGACTCTTATAGGGGACCATGCCCTACCAAAACAAAGATAAACATCACTAAAACATCAGTCATTGGAAACAGATTGTTAGTTTGGCCCTGTAAGCGAATAAAAAACTGTCGTGAAAGAATTGTGTAAAGAAAGAAGGATGAGAGCAACAGAAAAGGCAGAGATAAAGCAGAAATGATACTGAAATGAAATGAAAGTATAAAGAGGAGAGCAAACCTGTGCGTGAACCAGCGCGTCGTTGAAAAGGATAAACCAGTTGACGGAAAAACGGCCTGCGTTCTGAAGAGTCAAAGCCTTATTACTGCTCTCACAGATCAGCCGACGGGACGGTTTACGAAGAGAGTCCTGAAAGAAGAGGAGAACTCTTAATTAACAGTCCAACTTCATCCACATTCTAGCTCTCCTCCACAAGTGCACCGAAATAAAATGATTCGCTCAGCATGAAGAGCACCTGGCTGTCTGGTGTGCATTAAACTGACTGGCATTTGACAGTGCTTCTGTGCTGACGGCAGCAAGGTGACTCACGGTCATCTTTCCAGGAAAGCTCTTCCAGAAGTGGAGTGTGTACTCGGCTTCCTTCCTCCTCCTCTTCAGATGAAGAGCCATGGATTCATATTTTGAGCAGGCATCTTGCAGCTTCTGATAATCCACAGAACTCTGTCACAAAGATACAGAAGTGGGATTTATGTAGTGATAGTGTACTGAGTGAAAATCTGTGGACAATACAGCCAGTCCTGTTATTGGTCCCCATCGTGACATGAGTCCCCATGAGTCTGTGTGTATTCAGGTTTAAGTCCCCACCAGAATAGAAAAACAGGTACACACACACACGCACACAAACACACACACACACACAAACACACACACACAAACACACACAAGAAAGAATAACCCAACAAACCTAAATAGGCAATAAATAACTGCACAAATAAATAAGCAAAAAACAATAAATAAGCAAAACAAATGCAAAAAAAGCAATAAATACATAAGCAATAAGTAAGCAATATATAAGCAAAAACTAAATAAGAAAGCAAAAATATAAAGCAAAAAAATAAATAAGCAAAAATACATGCATAAACAAACGTTTATTGTTACACGTTACATGTACTTACTATTATAATAACAATTAATTATGCATAATTACATGCAAGTAACACTAAGCCAAACCCAAATCCTAACCCTAACCACATAGTAAGTACATGTAGTTAATTAATATTACTCAGTACTTATATGTATAATTACACTGTAACAAGGACACCTTAAAATAAAGTGTAAACATAAATACAAACATTTTCTTATTAAGGTAGTCTGGTTTAACATTTTGTATGTACAAACAATTTCTATACGTGTGAATAACCAAAAGAGTAACCCGATTAAGCAAAAAATAAATAAACGTCAGAAACTCCTTAAAAACAAACAAATCAAATGGGATGAATAATTTTAAAAGGTGTTTTATAAAAAATAAAAATAAAAATGGACAAAACATGAAGTGTTACTGTGTTTCCAGTGAGTACCCACCACCTCATAGCAGGTAGCCAGTTTGAGCAGCAGTCGTCCGTATTCATGCAGGTGTTTTATGGGCAGGTAAAAGAGATGCGCCAGAACATCCGCTAAGGGCAAACCCTCTTCAGAACATTCAGACAACTTCTGAACAACCTCGGCCCCTTTGCCAAACACATCACTTCAAACAGAGTCAGACAGGGAGTCTTAATATATATGTTAATATAATTCAGTCTGTAATTATGTAAATATGAACACTGCATGAGCAATAGCAAATAATTTCCATTACTCTAGTGATTTGCAGCAAGTGTTGAATCCTAGGACAGCAAAGGCTTAGGAAAGCATTTGGGATAGGGTCTAACACACACATATACTACTTACTGACAAGGTTTGACAAGGGCTTGAAATCCTCCCATGACTAAGAGATCACCAACTGCAGAACAGTACCTTTATGACACAATTAGAAGAATAAGGAGATTATTACAACTAGGAAAATGAGCTGACTTGAGAAGGAGGGTACAACATTTTTGAGCAATAAAATATAATATATATATATATACAGTATATACAGTATATAACTGTATAGAGATTGCAGCAACGAAGATACATTTCTGGTTAATGAAATGAATGTATTGATAACACAGATTTCCATGACTTTTTAAGGTTCTAATTTTAATTACTTAAAAATCCTTGCTATTTCCAGGTCTTCCAGCACGTCACACACTCAGGACTTCGCCCCACTAAGAAAACTGCCTGAAAGATATCAGATTCTGAATCAAAGTCTCTGACTCTTAAAATGAGGACAACACCTTAAAAGATATCTCAAGGCTGCGGTTGAACGTACGATTATTTTGAACAACTTAAAGAACCAACTGAGGATCAGTCTGATTAAATACATTTGAGGATTTTCAATTATACATCACATTAGAAGTATAAAATCTCTTTGATGCCTGAATATGTTACTTTTGAATTAGAAGTTAATTCAGTACAGCTCTGTAGAGAATATAACTTGCTAAAAACATCTTGAAATTCAAGAATCCAGCAAGTTACAATAATCTGATTTTAAGATTAACTGTGTTCATCTAATTGGTCTTAACTAGATCTCTGGGTCTTTCTAGTAGTGGGCCAATTAATGAACACTGAATAAACATTGATATTCAAACATGGCTGATTATTAAATGTGCTAATGACTGTGACATCACAACCATAACCATTTTTAAATGACTCGTTTTGCAGCTATGTTCCAATAAATGGCCCAGATGGACTGGGTGGGGAAGTTTTGCATTGTGAACTTTAGAGTATGTCTACACTGTAACTTAAAAACACTTAAAACACTTCTTTTCAGCATGGAGTAATGAACAACAACCAACATCTCTTATTCCATCTGCTGAGGTCATCACCAAAGTAACCATTTCATTCTTTAATTGTGTGTGTGCTGAATACTTACTCAGAATATGTGTCCAGGAACAGATGTGCATCATCTAGAATAACAAGACCTCGGATATCACGTGAACGCCGCAGGAAAGAGGTTAGAGAGGCCGAGTTTTGACCCGTGAGCTGAGACAGCCGGCCCAATCGTCCAATCAGATTCTGCAGAAGCCCTGCAGAGGACTGACCGAGGGCGGAGCTTAGGGAATCTAAAAGCAAAAACAAATAAAAAATAATAATAATAAAATTGATAATGATATGAGAAATAAAAATCCCAAATAATGAATCAGAAAAACAGGACAGTCATCATTATATTATATTATATTACCAGTGTTAGTTTAGTAGAGATTATTATATTATATTATATTATATTACCAGTGTTAGTTTAGTAGAGATTATTATATTATATTATATTATATTACCAGTGTTAGTTTAGTAGAGATTATTATATTATATTATATTATATTACCAGTGTTAGTTTAGTAGAGATTATTATAGAGTATATTTTGTTTTGAATTTTATATATTATAGAGTATTTTTTGTAGAGTATCTTGCTTTCACTTTAATTTTACTTAAATTTTAGTCACTATGTTGTTGTTTTTTTGTCAATTTATATTTCTATATAGTATTTACTATACTATATAAAGTGTGTGTGTCTGTGTCTATATATATATATATATATATATAAATACACACACACACATATGTATGTATGTACGAGTATACTACATACTATATAGTATTTATTGATTTTTATTAATTAGGTTTTATTTTATTTAGTTGTAGTTATTTTATCACTTAAACTATAAAAAATGAGAAATGTTACCTTGGCAACTAGGTGAAATAAAATAAGTTTGAGGGGGTTTTTATATTTTATTTTATTCTAGTTAACATATATTTTATTTCAAGTACCAAAAATGTTTTTTTATGGTTTTAGTTTAAGTTAACAATAATAACCCTGTTGCATACATTAAGGAACTGTAAATGATTCAGCTGTTTCACTTCTACTAGTCTTGCCACTGAATTACACCATATTTGTACAGCTCATGCAGGGCTATAATGGAGATATGCTAATGAAATCTAAATCGTACAAAACAAGTTATCATCACACACACACACACACACACACTGTCATACCCAGTTTGAGCAGAGGCTGGAGCAGAAGACTATTGATATTGCTGAGTTTGCAGTAAAATTTCCTCTCTGCGGCCGCCAGCTCATGCAGACTGGCAATAAAACCCATTACATTGCGATCTGTCAGCGCCGCACATGTTTGTCCTCCTGCGCCCACACTGCTTACATACCCCAACTACCACAAACACACACACACAATGAAAAGAGTCAGAATAAGTCATGTAAATAACAGCATCATTGCACAGGATTTAGAGCGCAGTAGTATTCAAAATTATCTGAGAATAATATTCATTATATTCAATAGCAATTTGAAAATGATGATGATGATGATGATGATGACAAAGCCTTGCTCACATTCATACAAAAAGGCAACAGCACCGGTTGCTGTGTGTACTCTCCTGTCTGCTCCTCTTCCTCAGTTTGCTCCATCACTTCTTTCACCTGCTGCCCACTATAGTACAGGATTGGCTGGATACAATCTCCATCAGCCAATAAGAGAGTGTGTTGTTGCCCCGCCCCAATATCCCACACACGAATCCCATCTGACAGCTGCACAAAGACAAAAGAGGACAAACAAAGCAAACCAGTCATGAATCAGTATGTTGTCAACACTAATTTGGACAATAGCTAGGGCCTTAACCCACTAAACACTGGAACACCGATGACTCGTTTACTGTTCCATGATTATGTGACTGCACATTAAAATGTCATTGGTATATCATTAACATCACAAACAATATTTATCATGTTTTACCGTGCATTGTGGGGTGTTTAATGTATCAGTGCACTGGAATGATTTAGTCAATGGGACATTCCTAGAAATAGCCAATACCCTGTGTTCTGATTACTGAATTATAGAGCTGGTCAAGACACAGCCAAACAAACTGGATGCACATGTACACTTAATGTCTGAAGACTCACATTGCTGCTGGGTGTGTGCAAGTGTCACAGTTTCTAGCCTTGTCATTTCTGCAGCATTTCTAAACCAGGAAGAAAAAAACTCAACCTTAAAGGGTTTTTTCTTAATACTAAAAATGCAATTATGCAAAAGTTATATAATTATAATGGGCTTTATTTAAAAACAATTGAAAATGTTGTTATATTGTTATATAGAATATTACAGAAACATTACAAACAAAATGTATAGACAAACTGAATGAATAAAGTGCATGGAAATTTTTTTATAGAACTAAAAACATATATCAATATTAACTACACTACTGCTCAAAAGTTTGGATTTGGTAAGATTATTTCAAATTTTTAAAAGAAGTCTCTTATGATCACCCAGGCTGCATTTATTTGCTCAAACAAACAAAAAATCAGTAAAAACAGTAATAATGTGAAATATTATTATAAATTAAAAACTGATTTCTATTTTAATATTTTATTTTTAAATGTAATTTATTCATGTGATGGCAAGGCTGCATTTTCATCAGTCATTCAGACTCATATAATATCACTTGAAATCATGCACGCTGTTTAATATTCATTCTTATAATATTTATTATTTAATAATTATTACAATTAAAATATTACTTTATTATTTTTTATAACTTTTCCAAACCCTTTTACATTTTCCAAAACCTTTTAAAAGATTTCAAAAGGAAGGGAATTTTATCCTCCCTCTTGTGATATTTTTTCGGTTTTATGTGCATGTGTGCACACCTTGGTTAAGTGAGGAAGGGTGGTGGGGGATTCCATGTGTCCCAGCTGTCCAGAAGTGTTGCAGCCCCAGGAGAACACCTGCCATACACACACACCACACACAAATTACTGCAGGATTACACTAATACAGCACTCAAGAGAAAAGCCACGGATATGCAGATGAAGTGTGTCACCTGTGATTGGGCGGTCAGGGCGAGAGAGTGATGAGCACCTGCAGCCACTCTCAACACCTCTTTACCATTCAGACTCTTTACACAGACGGGCTGCGGTCTGAAAAGAAAGAGTAAGAAATTACCACATTATGTTCCTCTGTGATGCATCTAATGAGTCTGTCCTCATTTTAGCAGAGCACATTATATTTTAAAGCCCTGGAATCTTATGTAACTCATGAGTTGTTAGGCAAGACAGTCTCCAGGAGCAGGACGGAGCCGCTCTCATGCCGCTCTGCTGATGGGAGGTTTCTGACCTGGGAAGGAGGTCTCCATGTCCAAGTTGCCCTTCCTGGCCACATCCCCAGCTCCACACTTCTGTCTGCAAAGAAGGCAGGTGGGCATCGGCCTCAGGAATGCCTCCTGGAGCGAGCGGGATGGCCCGTGCACGGTGGCGGCTCGTTCGCCGCAAAAGACGTGGAGACACTGAGAGAGCGGCAACAAGAAAGAGAAAAAAAAATTCTAAACAATTTTCGAACATCAATAACTAGAGGCAGAACACAATCCATATTCAAACGAAGAACCAAAATGATCGATCATAAGAAACTGCAACTCATGGCACTTTGTTCCTCATTGAATATGCATTAGTTCAGTTCTGCTATATATATATATATATATATATATACACACATATACATTACAGTAAGCAAAATGTGATTAAGTGTCAAGAAAATAATCACAATGCAAAAAAAATGTCTTTTTTCCTTTTGATTTTGAGTTGAAATTTAGACATGTGTCTGTGAGATTCACCCATGAAACTACTTCTAATTTAAAACTTATTACAAATGCAACTACATAAAAATACCTTCAGTTTTTGCGTTGGATGCCGACTCCTTCACCTCAAACGCTGCAATATCTGTATCCATGGCAACAGTAATATATGGGAAACCTATCCACAAGTGCCATCGGCAGAAATTTGAATAGCCATGGTAATACAACCAATGCCATTGACAAACATATTACTGTAAGTTAAAATAGGCCAGGCAGCAATTTGCAGGGTTTTTACTTTGAACTGAATGAACTAAGTCTTAACACACTGCACAGGATTATGATTAAACTTCACATATTCAGCTAATAAAAGAATACATTCATAGCAATCATTCCTCTGGTTCTTATGCGTCTAAACGGCAGATTCAGTTCTGCCATATAAACACAAACAAACAGCATAGGGAAAATTCACATGAATCATTGAACAGCACAGACACAGACCCAAAGACTTGGCCAACTCCAATTCAACTCTCTGCAAAACACACACACACACACACATTCAAACACAGTATGGCCAGGTGCACACACAAACAAACACACACGGACTGCTGCCGTGCTGAGTTCTGTTCCAGCCCCACTGGGGTCCATCTGTCACATAGGTGGGGCTGAGGAGATGAGAAAAGATGTGTGTGTGTGTGTGTGTGTGTAGCAGGTAGCTGGCCACCATTGTCTTCTCTAGCATGTGTATCAGGCTTCAGCTGATTTATGAACTCAGACAAACACACCAGGCTGAGGTATCCTGGAGTCTCATGAGCAGAGAGACTTTAAAAAGTCCTTGCATTACAATTTCTAATTCAGCGAACTAAATGTAAATCACTTTAAACACATGCAAAGCACTAGAGCAGAAAGTTTCTGACACCTCTGGAGACTTGAACTTGTTTTGATTACGTATATTAAAAGGGGGGAAATGTATTCATGCATCTACAACCTGTTTGTCAACTAAAAACCAGAAGGACTACTTTGAATCGCACAGTGTCAACACATGACTTATATTCATATTTCTGCCCAAACACAAGCAAAAAACTAAGAAAGTTTATTTTGAATTAATAAAATGAAGCGAGATTTTTTGTACGTTTTTCATTGTGAAATTATTTTCTTGACAATTATTCACATTTTCATCCAAACTCAATTACTGTCATATGAAAAAATATAATTCTTTTGTCACAAAAAGGAATGGAGTTGTTAGTTATTCATAGCCTCTGCAGCAGAAACACCAAGCGTGCAATGAGCTGATGGATGAGAGAGGCAAAACTTTACAAGATGCTCATCAACATGCTCATGCAGACTTACGGAGACGGCACACTGGGTGTAAGAGAAGGAGAGCGTGTGTACCCTGAGAGAGCAGGCCAGGCAGGGACAGGCGACGACTGAGCTCCGCCTCCTCCTCTCGGATGTCCCCCAGGCTGGAGCTTTTCTTCCCCTGCATGGGCTCCTCCTGACGCAGTCTCTCCTCTACTCGCTCTCCTGGAACCTGGAGCATTAAAAAATTGTCAAACGCATCATAGCTAGATTAGAATTTCTCAGTTTCTTCCCAATAAAAGTGCCAAAAACATCAAATAAAGGTTTGATGTTTAAGGAGGTGTAACAAACATGTAAACATACAGTATAAAAACTGGAAAACACACTTACCCAGTAACCAATCACTTTTCTCAGAGAGAGAGCTTCGTATGTGGACACTACACGTTCCCCCACTGCAGAGGCACAGGACACCACCAAGTTGTTCAATGCGGAGCCCATTGGAGTCACAGACTGGGCGACCGGGATCAAGGGGTCAGAGGTGAAACAATCAGCACAGTCACTGGAGAGCTGTGATAGGAAAGATATGAGAACTTGAATTGTGCATTTAGAAGCAATTAAACAGTTTGATTTATGATGGCTTGGAAGAGTCAACTAGTTGGATAGTGATGACAGGATAGTGATTTTAACTAAATAAACAAAAATCTAGATATTTTGAACTGTATTTGTTACAGGTGAAGCTGTCAACTTCTCAAACAGGGTTTTAGCATGTCAACGTGCTAACAGTTAAATGTTTATATGTGACCCTGAACCAGAAAACCAGTCTTAAGTTTCAATTTTTTTCGAAATTGAAATTTATATGAATAAATAAGCTTTCCATTGATGTATGGTTTATTAGGATCGGACAATATTTGGCTGAGATGCAACTATTTGAAAATCTGGAATCTGAGGGTGCAAAAAAATCTAAATACTGAGAAAATCGCCTTTAAAGTTATCCAAATGAAGTTCTTAGCAATGCATATTACTAATCAAAAATTAAGTTTTGATATATTTACGGTAGGAAATTTACAAAATATCTTCATGGAACATGATCTTTACTTAATATCCTAATGATTTTTGGCATAAAAGAAAAATCTATAATTTTGACCCATACAATGTATTTTTGGCTATTGCTACAAATATACCCCAGCGACTTAAGACTGGTTTTGTGGTCCAGGGTCACATATTAAATTTGGATATAGATATACAAATACATACACTACTGTTCAAAAGCGTGGGGTCTTTTGTTTTTAATATACTTTTATTCTGTGAAAATGCATTAAATATTTAGTCTAAATAAATGTAAAAAAAAAAAAAAAAACCATACTAAAAAAACAAAACAAAATTCAGTCCTGTAAATGCTACGTATGCATCATAGCATATACTGCCGTTCAGTGTTTGGGGTCAATAAGATTTTTTTTTTTAAAGACTTTTTTAATAAGCAAAAATGCATTAAATTGATTAAAAGTGAGAGTAAAGACATTTATGTTACAAAGCTGTTGTTTTGATCTTTTTATTCATCAAGGAATCCTGAAAAAATGTATAATTGTTTCCACAAAAATATCAAGCAGCAAAATAATTTTTTTAACTGGGATAATAACAATAAGAAATGTTTTTTTTTTTTCAGAACCAAATCAGCATATTATAAACATTTCTGAGTAAAAAAATTTTTAGTAATGACTGCTGAAAATTCAGCTTTGGAATAAATCATAAATTGTAATAATATTTCACAATATTACCCTTTTTACTGTAATTTTTATCAAATAATTGCAGCCTTGGCGAGCAGAAGAGACTTCTTAACTTCCCTAAATTTCTGAATGGTAGTGTACATACAGAGATATATATATATATATATATATATAATATTATAGCTGTGCATGCTCATTTCGCCTTACATTACATAGATTACATTTTCCTCACTTTTTAATCTTCACAAACACTAATAATTTTATAAGTAATCTTCAGCAAATCTTAAAATGAATATACATTTTTTTCATGTTCTACATTATTATGTTGTAATGCTGCAATTCACTTGTTGCTTTTGCACTTGTTGATTTTAGTTTTTGTTGTTTTATTTTTTATTTATTTAGACTAAATAGTATTGAATTTTAATATTGGTCATTTATCGGTTATTGGCCATACCATGAAATGGTAACACTTTACAATAAGGTTCCATTAGTTAATGTATTAACTAACAAGAACAAACAATGAACAATACAATTATTACAGTATTTATTAATCTTTGTTAATGTTAGTTAATGAAAATACAGTTGTTCACTGTTAGTACATGTTAATTCACAGTGCATTAGCTAATGTTAACAAGTACAACTTTTGATTTTAATATTGCATTAGTAAATGTTGGAATTAACATTAACTAAGATGAATAAATGCTGTAGAACTACTGTTCATTCTTAGTTAATGTTAACTAAAGTAGTTAACTAATGAACCTTATTGTAAAGTGTTACCCATGAAATTAATCATCAGATTACAGGCAAAATTTTAATACCGGTACGGGTTTAATACCCAATGCATTTTTTTCAAAATGATCATACTATTTTACACAAAAAAAAAAATCATTTTAAATATATAGAAAAGTTTTTGTATATAAATTCCCAAAAAATGGTGCTCATATATCAACTTAATGCTTGCTGGACGTTGTGTCTGAGACTAACCTGAGCCGAATGAAGTGTGCTGGGAGTCTTGGTGGTGTGCTCGGCCAGGGCATGATCAGAAAGTCTCTTAAGGTAGGCCTTCACTGCCTGCTCATCGGGATATGGGGAGGACTTCCCCCCTGTGGCTCTACAGCTGTCCGGCTCAGGAGTGCTGGTCTCTGAGGCTTCGACATAAGCCTCTCCATTTGTGGGCGGAGCTTCAGGCTCCGCTGAGTCTTCTATGGCTGGTTCTACAGGTTCTTGACTAGATGCAGGAACCTCATTTTGTGGTTCAGAGGCAGGTTTGCTCTCAGGAGGAGGTGTAGATTCAGGGTTAGTGATGGAAGTGGGTGATTTTGGGATCTGAGTTGGCATGGATGGAACAGGTTCTGTAGGAGAGCTCTTCCCTTGCTTACCCCTTGAGCTCTGATCTGGGCTGCCCTCAAATGCAGATGTGGTCTCATCGCTGTCCAGCTCAACACCTACTGGACAGTGATGGCCATCAGAGATAATAACGTGGTCCTCTTTGTCTGTCATAGTGTACAGCATCTGATGGCACTGACCGCACTTGTCTTGAGGGGGGTTCCGAGGCTCCTGCGGAGGGGGGAGACAGCGCACCAGAGCCAGGCTGTGAGCGGCTCCACAGGCCACCTGCAACACGTGCCTTCCAGCCAGGTGCTCTACCTTCTGGGGCTTCCAGACAGGAAACGTTGAAGTGTTCAGGCCCAGCTGACACCCGCTTCCCCAAGCCCATACTTCATGCTTGGCTGAAAGAGCCAGAGTGTGCTGATCCCCACAAGCCACCTTGAGGATCTTCACCGTCTGAGGGGGCGTGGCCTCAGAGTCCAGCACACCCACAGGGGTGGGATTAGGGATAACAGAGAGTCCTGATAGGCCACATTGGCCATGAGTGTTTTCTCCCCACATGTGCATGCCTCCATCTTCTGTCACGACTCCACTGTGGACGGAGCCAGCAGCCACAAAAACAATGCGTTGTTCGCTAAGAACCGCCTCCAAAACGGGCTCAGTCGCTACTGATGATGTTTGGTTCTGTTTCCATGGCAGCTCGCCAAAGCTGTAGACTTGTCCCCCTAAATATAGTATATAAATTATTACATTTCTGGATTGCAATATTAATGAAAAATGTATGAGAAGCAACAGTCAATAGTCTTTTCACAACCTTCACAATCTGTTTAAAGCAGTGGTTTTCCACTAGAGGGCCAGTGCCAGCTAGTGGAACTTAGTAAACTTCCAAGTGGGCCACGGGATGACTTAAAATTCTTTCAGTTAATTATATTAAAATAATATAACTTAACTAAAATGCTAACAAAACTAAAACACACAAAATCAAGATGTATATTGAAATCATATTTCTTTTTGTCCCCCTCTCAATAATGATTGCTTTTATTCAAGAATTTACAATTCTTTCACTTCTGGAATCACAAAAAGAATTCTACTTAATTAATTAAATATTTCTAAACTCCCAGTTTCTGTTAATAATACAGTTTAAAAACAAGCTGCTTTGTCATAATTGCAGCAGAAATACCTTAAGGTGCCAACACATTTACTGTTTTTTGGTCAATTTTTGCAGATGAAATACATTCATTTCAATGTATTTGTAACTGAAAGTGACTGCAACAATATCGTTCCTCCGTGTAATTATCATTATAGTCGTGTTGACTTTCCATATCTCACAGAATTAAAACAATTATTAAAACTTTAGTTATAGTTATTGTTATAGTTATCATTCTTGGTGGCCTTTAGCCTATATGGGGGCAGTCTTAAGAGTCATAAAGTTTGAAAATCACTGTGAACGTGAACATGAAGCATTTTCAGCAGTTTTCTTGTGAAACAAATATTCAACAACACAAAAGAAAAACTTTTTTTTAACATGTCGTGGAGGCTGCGAGTCACATTCACCCTTGCGAACACCTCAGTGTATCCAAATGTTAATGATCCCTTTTTAAAAAAAATGTTTTTCATTTTAGGAAAGTTTGCCTAAAAATAAAATGCAAGCCTACAGTATATGACTTAATTCTGTAGAACCCATACAAAGTCAATGGGGTCTAAAACAACACTGGACACCAATGAATTTCACTGCATGAGTAATCGATGAGTATTTATTCATGGGGGTGAACTATCGTGTTAAATTACTGTTACTATTCCATGGCTTGTCACGGCTGATTATGTCAGCTTGGCAAGGCGTTTCAAAGGCAGATCAAGTTATTACATTTTGATAAAAGATCACAAAGAAAAACATTTGTTCTTTGCAACCAATAACTTGTGCACAATAAGACCACGTAAATAGTCCATTTTGATGTTGACTTTAACCTGTTAACAAAGTGCTCATCAAAAATTTGTATCTTGCATCTAGAGGGTTGCCCAGCCAAATTTGCATGTGTATCCAGTGTGAATAATAAATGTATTACCCTCTACTAGCAGAACACCATGTCTAGCTCCCACGGCAGCCTGGAGAACCGGCCGGGAGAGCAGCACCCTCTCCGGTGTGGTGCTGTAGGAATATCCCCTCCACGTGTGGAGAAGTCCTCTCTCCCCAGAACCGTCCTCCTCACCACATCTAGAAACACAGTGATGAATACACTCTCAGAAAAGTCATGAGACAAAAAAAAACTAAGAAGCGTACAAACACTGCACTGTTCAACATTGCTGGCAGTTTGTCTTTGAACACACTCACCTCATCTGCTTCTCCATCTCTAAACGTTCCCCATATCACAGCTGTTGCGTTTGTCACTGTGGATGATTGTCCTGTAAGAACACAAGTGATGTATGATTTCAGATGTGGGATGACAACAGAGCGTTCGAGAATGACTTGTATGTTTAAGCTAATTTTCCTGAGACAATGTTTCATAAAACTAGTCACAAAGTGACTGAGCAAATTCTGAGCATTTCTGTACCTAGGCTACATTTATTTTTAATTGTAAAATAAGTAAATGAAATGTTTTTGAGTCCAGAATTTGTGCCAAGCAAAGACTAACAGTGTAAACACATATGTACACACACTGGTCAGGGCCAAAGGTGACGCAGAGCTGTGATGAAATCAGCTGAACTAGTAAACACACAACAACAGATCTAGAACAGTTACTGTTTAATACATTTTCAAAATGAATATTAACAACTTCTTTTCTGAGTTAGTTAAAACACAAGCTGTCAAGCAGGTTTAGATGGCCATAAATAAAAGTCATGCATTTAAGCAAAAGGAAAACAACAAATCTAGAATTACATCATCTACGTCGACAGGTGGAGATCACGTTAAATAACTCATGAATTTAAAATACCACTGTAAAGCCATAATACAGTCTCTAGAAGACATAAATATTTCTAATTTTCATTCTATTCGCTGCTTTAATATCACTCAAGCTAATAAATATGGTGTTTCGTTCATTCTTACCCCGATATGTCAGACTAAAGATCTCAGACAGAAGCGAACGACTCTTGGCTTAATATAGCTTGTCAGCTTTTAAAACACTTGATCAGAGAAGTAAAATAAGCCGGTGGAAAGAGCAGACCCAGCAGAGCGAAGCTCATGATGATTATGATGATGACAATCGGGTGTGTTGTTATAGTGTTGTTGTGAGCGCTTCAACGGACGGAGAAGCAGGAGGGACAAACAACGCAGGGTATTTACACTTTCGCTTTTTCTACTCGGTTCGGCAGAAGAGGAGAGATGAGTTGGTTGCTTGAAATGTGGAGCTGGTAAGCTAAATATATTAGCTTACTAGTCGATAGAAACTGTAAATTGGATTGCAGATGAATAATAATAATAAATGGACTAATACTGCTCCTGCAGTTGTCGATAGAGCAATTATTGTCTCGGTTTGACTATTTTTCTTAGCGAACGCAGTAAGCCAAATTACAAGTAAAATGATTCAAAATCAGCATTTCATTCTGTCAGGATTTATTCTGCGATCATGATAATTCCCTTAAATATCCCAATAGTTAATTAGGATATATATGTATAATATACAGTAGTACGAATTATTTTTAATGTTGATCAAATCACGCAGCCGAGATTTGCTTTATATGCGAATAAAGTGAAATATACTATAAATCCAACTTTAAATATATCACTGGGCGATAAGTTTACACTTTGCGACGATATAAACAATAAAGCAGTTGAGATTTGCTAGTATATTTGTATATTTGTTTTGCTGTGGTTAAAGTGTTCCATCAATCAGAAACCACTTATTTATTTATACTTTAATTAAGTAATTAATTCATTCATTCATTCATTGTTTTGTGTGTGTGTTTTTCGTTTTGTTTTGTTTTTTGGAGATGAGAGTGGAATTTCAAGCTAACATTTGTTTTCAAAATATTTTATCTCTACTTGCTCCTTCTCAGCTCTCTTTCTCACATACTCTGGGTGTTTTAGATACACCAGCCTTTCAAAACAAACCAGCAATCCCTTGCCTCTCTTTAAGATGAGAGTGGAATTTCAAGCTAACATTTGTTTTCAAAATATTTTATCTCTACTTGCTCCTTCTCAGCTCTCTTTCTCACGTACTCTGGGTGTTTTAGATGCACCAGCCTTTCAAAACAAACCAGCAATCCCTTGCCTCTCTTTATTTTTCAGCCAATTGGATGGTGGTTTGCAGAAGAATTCTGATTGGCCTGTGACCACACAGTGGCAGTGGCAGCTGCAGGAGGCAGGAGAGCAACAGAAAGAGAGAGAGAGTGGTACAGAGAGACAGGAGGAGAGCTCCGAGTAATCGTAGGAGGACAGAGAAGGGAACTTGTGTCAGCGTGGGTGCTGAAGCAGGAGAATGACATGCTGGATAAAGGGGCAGCGATGATGTCCAGTACCATATTCAAAATGTCCAGGTCACAGTGAGAGCCTCCTGTCGTAACAACAGTAGTTCCATCAAGATCCATCAGAAGAAGCAGACAGCATGCAGAACCTCCGGCATGCAGCTTCTGAGGCTTTCCAGCGTCTCGGTAAGTACATTTCAGCTGTATCTAAGAATATACAATCAGTATGAAAATCTGTCCTTAATATAACGTGTGTTAATGTCTCATCACGTGGGAAGTAGGAATAGTACATAATTAAAGAGATAAAACAACAATCTTCTTCATCCCCAGCATCTCTCAAACTGTAAATAACTTGATTCATTCATGTACTCTGAGCTGCATAGAATGGCTACATTTGCATTCTCGTTTGTGCCTCACATAATTATTAAATAATATTATTTGTATTTGTGCTAATTTGCGTTTCTTGTATCAGCTATATGTAATTGAACATACCTGTTGCTTATAGTAAATTTAATGTGAGAAGCCCCTATAGCTTATAAACCTAATAAACCAACCTGTCTCAAATTTGTTGATTTGATTGTCCCTGAAACAGCTCCTGACATCGATTTAAATTTCTGAAGAGACCATACCAAGTTTAAACCCATCTAAGGTGGTCTGAGCTGGTTTATCTGGTCTCCCAGTTATCATTAACTAAAACTATTAAAAACATTTTTGGTAATTGAATTAAAGCTGAAATAAAATACAATATAAATATATGAAATATATATATAAAAAAACTAGGTAACTAACTAAATACAAAAAAATAACTAAAACTTAACCTTAAATAAATAGTAATAGTAATAAAAAAAAAACTATGAATAAAAATAAAATATGAAAATAAAAGCTAATTCAAATGATTAAAAAAAACTGTAAATAATATTAAAATAACACTGGTAGAAGAACCGAAACAGACCATCTTATCTTCCTAAGGCTGCATTAAGATGTTTTTTCAACATGGTATGTAACTAAACCATAGCAGAGGAAGCCAACTCATTGTTGTGGCTAAGCACATGTCATTGTTGATGTGCATTGGAAGACAAATAGCCCGTGTATCCTTGTAGCAGAATATAGAGGATTCTGCTTGACCTGTGGATACAAAACACAGCAAAGATTTGATCCCTGGTTTACTGCATGGCAGAAGTGAGATTCTGTTGTGATGGAGGAGGGAAGGGCAGGTTCCTGTAGGTGAGAGGAAAACAGCCTGTAACAGCATCTGTGTCCATCTCTTGAGAGGCAGGAGGCCTGAGAGCGAAGAAAACTGTGTGTGTTATGTGTGAAAAAAGCAGGCATTAGTGAAAGTCATCAGCTTTAAGTATATCGCACTAGCTGTAAATCTGTCACTGGCTATTTCTGGACATCTGTTTAAGCACGTTTCCTCACCATCTACGAAAGTATCCTAGTACTGTCTTGTGAGGAGTCAGCAAGACTGCGTTTTTCTCAGAACTGAATGCACAAAAATTATTATATATATAGTTATCAGCTGATATTGGATATTTAATTGTTCATGCTAATTTATTACATTTTTTTACATTTAGATTATTTTTGGCATCATCTAACTCTAAAAACACTTTTTCTTCCAGTTTATCTGCATGTCTTGGGCTCACCAACCTGAAATCAGTTTTCTTGTGATTATTTTGTGGACCAGTTTCTTGTCTGGGTGTTTTTTTTTGTATTTTTTTTTTTTTATCTGAACTCATATTCGCTTTTTGGGTTAAAGACCCCATAAAATGGCTTCATAAATTCCTGTGTTGACGTATTTCCTGTTGAAACAGGAAGTTGGGGTGGGTTATATCAAAAGGTTTGTCACTTTTTTAATATTTAATATTTTACATTTATGATTTGCTTTTTGCTTTGGCTAATCAGAGGCAGGACGATCATTCTCAAATTTCAATCTAGAGAACATATTATTGGACATAAATTTGAATATATTTGTATATTCCTCTGCAAAAAAAGTTCATTATTTTGGTCTGTTTTCCCAGAAGAGATAGCTTATGTATTTTAATCCACATTTCTGAATATCCAGGAACACACTAGCTTATGGATGGTCTCAAAGCTGACAGAGGGTCTTTACTAGGGTCTTTAACTTGACTTGTTTACCTGACATGATTTATCTGAGTTTCTTGGCCTTCATCTAACCAATCACTGCACTTGTCTGATATGTGAGTGATGGGTGGCTGGCAACATACTAAACAGCACTTACTGCTGTACACACTGCTCACAGAATACTGATCAGCAACGAGAGAGAGTGAAGGAGGGAAAACATGGAGAGTTGGCAACAGAATGCAGAACAGTAAGGAAAGGATGTCAAGTGGTGATGAAGGAGAGAACAAACTTGATGGAATAAGGAAAGATACTCGTGCAGAGACAGAAAGAGTGGAGTGTAGAGATGGATGAGAGGATGAAAACAGAGAGCGGGAAGGCGTGATGCATCTGAGCATGAGTTATGAGCTTTCTTAGCCCTCCCTTACCCTGACTCATAAATATCTGTGCAGACAGACAGAGAGAATGGAAAAAATGCTCCGGGGGGAAGCAGAAACACACAGAGACAGCAGAGATCATTGGTCGACACACAAGGGTGAACAAAAATATACTCTCTCCACTGAGTAACCTCTGTGATTGACATTTTATAATATACAGCATACTTTTCAATGACATTTGTGCCTGAGTTGGCATTTCATTTTCACCCCAAAATTAAAATTTGCTGAAAAGTTACTCACCATCTCACAATATATAATATTATGTAAAAAAACAGTCCAAAGTGGTTCAATATGTTGGTGGATTTTGAACTGAGAGGAGAACAGGGGGTGGACTTTTTCACTGGAGGAAGCGTTATTATGGATTATGAACTCCTACTTTAGCCAGAAGCAGTGGTTTAAAGTTTAAATGCCCTAATGATGGATTTGTTTCTCACAAACACGCATCTTTTCACTTCACAAGATGTTAATTGATGGACTGGAATCATGTGGATTATTGTGATGATCAGCTGTTTGGACTCTCATACTGACGGCACCCATTCACTGCAGAGGATCCACTGGTGAACAAGTGATGTAATGCTACATTTCTCTTTTCTGATGAAGTAAACAAACTCATCTACGTTTTGGATGGCTTGAGGGTTAGTACATTTTCAGCAATTGTCTTTTTTGGGTGAACTATTCCTTTAAATATTAGAAATAATATTTCATGCTTCCCTTGGCATGTATTTCTAATAAATACATTTTTGAATAGATGCTTGATGTGAAATGGACTCCCTACAACCTCCTAGAATGAGTTTCATGGCAGCTTTTGGTTAATGGAGACTGGTCATTGCGGGATGATGACCTTTCTTCCCTGTCAAGGACGACACTAATCTCCTCAGAGTGACACCTGCAGCCGTGCCAAAAAGAGATTTTAGAAAATTAGATCTGGAACGATCCAACAGAGACATACAGTCTTCTGGGTCAACTTACAGGGCTTTGTAATTCAGTCATCTAATGGTATGTAGTAATATCAACATTAATGCAGTCAACTATAAAGGGAGCCTTTAATGAAATCCTTCCTATATCACAATCATAATAACTACTTTGGTATTAGTCTCTTAGAAAACCGCAGCAGTGGGATTTCTAGTGTTAAAGAAAAAATCTTTTTAAAAACTTTCTTCTTAACAGAGAAGTTCTCTATAGTATTTGACATGGTAAAAGGTACTGGACAGTTTTAGGGCAGAGCTGTCTTCCTGGAGTCCCATTGAACCTTAAAACGTACGAAGATGGGCTTATTTTTATATCCCCTGTATCTTTTGCCTAAACAGAGTTCATTGACTGTCAGAACATATCTAATCACGCATTACATAGCAGATGCACTCTGCCTCTTAGAGACACTTTTCAAATATACATCACCGAAATGAACATTTTAAAAGCTGCGTGCTGTTTTACAGAGCACCCATCAGCTGAATTGTGATCATGGGGTCTTTCTCTTTCTCTCTTTGTTTGTTCCTAACTCTCTGAACCCGTTTAGTGTAGAATTTGCTGCTGAAATTTAAATGAAGGTGAAGGGTAAATCTCAGACCCCCTGTACACGACCACCTGCTCCTGTTCGCCTCTCCCGTCAGGAGCTTAAACACGAAGCGTGACTCACCTTGTACCTGCTTTATCAAACCACACACACACACACACAGTTACATACTGAGAATTCTGAAGTATTATATGTTCTTCCTCCTTGGTCTATAAAATGAAAGCTTTTTCATTTATTAAATGTATTAAAGGGGTCATATGATGCGATTTCAATTTTTCCTTTCTCTTTGGAGTGTTACAAGCTCTTGGTGCATAAAGAAGATCTGTAAAGTTGCAAAGACTAAAGTCTCAAATCCAAAGAGATATTCTTTATAAAAGTTAAGAGTCAACCACGCCTACCTAAAACGGCTCGTTCTAACACACCCCCACATACCTACGTCACGATCTCGGAAGATTTGCATAACGCCGCCCAAACGTTCACGCAAAGAAAGAAGCCGTAACTTTTATTCTCGCTGTAGTATTGTTGTTGCAGCC
>NW_015645076.1:570031-576495 GCF_001515625.1 Sinocyclocheilus rhinocerous | reverse complement strand
TTTCATGTTTTTGTCTCGTCGCTCCGGCTGGGACACGCCATCACAATATGGTGAGGGGCGTAACATTTCCGTCACACGCTTGAGGTATTCGGCCAATCATAACGCACTGGATAGCTGGCTAATCAGAGCACACCTCGCTTTTCAGACCGATTAGTTTTGTAAAAATCGACGCGTTTCAAAAAGGCAGGGGCATAGAGAAGAAACAATAATGTACAGTATGTGGAAAATAATGTGTTTTTATAACTTTAAACCGCATAAACACATTTCATTACACCAAATACACAAAATAATGTTCTTTTTAGCAGCATCATATGACCCCTTTAAAGGAAAGTGTGTATTCAATATAATTAAATATATGATATTATAATATTATGCATTATATTTATATTGTAATTTAAATATTTATGTTATAGGAGCCAGTCTTTAAATACTATGAACTAACATTAATCATTTGATACAGTGCACTTGTGTACATACATGTTTTTACATTTTTATATTTAGATATATTTGTGTTTTTAACTATTTATATATTTTTGAAAAATTTAAATAACTAAAATGTAATTAAATCCGTAATTATACTGTTGACTTTGTAAGATATATGACTTGATAAGCACACGCACGCTCTCTCTCTCTCTCTCTCTCTCTCTCATCTGACATAATAGTAGTATGATTGCTTTCATTTTTCACTGTATCCAAGTGCTGTTCCTATAAAAAGTTCTTATAAATATCATTATAAAACCATTACAAACACAGCAAAATCCATTTATCACACATGAAGGGTACTACAGTGAATACTATATTTTATTTATCAGATGTATTAAATGAAAGTAATGCATGTAAATGTGATCAATATAATTCAATATATAATATTATTTAATTTGTATTTAGGTTATGTATTTATGTATTTAACGCATACATTAAATATGTTTAATTTATGTATTGAATTTAGATTATATTTAGATTATATGTAATATTTTATATATTTAATATATATATAGTTAAGTATATCGAATATTATATAAATAGGTTAAGTACAAATTAAATATATAATTTGTAATTATATCATAAGATTATAATATTTAATTATATTTAATACACTTACATGCATGTAAGAGAGAGAGAGAGAGTGTGTGTGTGTGTGTGTGTGTGTGTGTCTTTTTTTTTCAGTGTATCCAGGCTCTTTCCTTTGAAAATGTCTTTAAATATCTTTATAAAACCATTACAAATAGTCAACCCATTTCTCATACATGAAGTGTACTGCAGGGAACACTGTGTATCTGGACAGTTAACGTGTTGTGGTCCATCTAAACTGCTCTTTTATGTTTTACAGGGTTAAAACAAAGACATCTGGGCTATGAGGAGGTAAGAACATTTGACATGACATTACACAACATATTAGGAGCACAAACAAACATCCCTCCACCCACAGAGAAAGGACAGATGACAGCTGGAGGCGGAAGAGAGAAATACAGCACTACCCCCTAATGGGGGAGAAAAAGAGGGAGAGATAGGAAAGACAAAATAACAAGTTGAGAAAAAATGCAGCACTGCCCTCTACTGGGGGAATGAAAGAGATGCTGTGTTTGGAATGGTATTGACTTGTTCTGCAGTGTATAGTATGTACGCTGTACGAACATATTTTTTATGCACAGAATACCCAGATAACCTACTATATTTGCTCAAATATTCATTATACAACAGAGTCAATAGACCCTGTCCCAACTGTTGCACAATAACAATTTTTATTTTGATGAACATGTGACAACTATGCATATGCAATATACTGCACAGAATTCAGTAAGTAGTAAGCTAGTATTTTCTTAGGGAGAGTGGCAGCACAGCAGCGCACAACATTCTATCCTCCTGTCAGTAATTGGTGTCTTATTCATGGCTGAATTGAGCATGTCCCATCTGGACACAGAGTCCAGATAGCCAAAGACAATAAAGAACAGAGAAAACATCCATCATGCTCTTTCTCTTTACAATTACACTCCAGCAACCCCAGTAGCCCACAAGTAATGACCAGACTCACCAGAGCATGTGAAAACACAAACACACACACATATACAGGGGCCACAAAATCTGTTTAGACATTTAATGTAAGCCACACTTAAATAGCTGATAAAATTTGATCATATCCATCCATCCATCCATCCATCCATCCAGGACATAGTCTCATTTTTTTCAACCTTTTTTTTTTACTTTATTCAAACAAGGATGCATTAGTGTCAATAGTGCCATGTCCTAGATAGATAGATAGATAGATAGATAGATAGATAATAAAAATGCTGTTCATTTAAACTTTTTATTGAACAAAGTTCTGAAATATTCTTTCCACAAATATTAAGCAGCACAACTGTTTTAAACATTTTTCTTTAGCACCAAATCAGCATATTAGAATGATTTCTGAAGGATCATGTGACACTGAAGACTGGAGTAATGATGCTGAAAATTCAGCTTTGCATCACACACTCTAAAAAATGCTGGGTTGTTTCAACTCAGCTTTGGGTCAAATATGGACTAACCCAACTTTTGGGTTAAATTTTTAATTAAAAGATTCTCTCTCACACATACGTTCATTTATTCTCTCTTGTTCTCTTATTCTCTCTCACAATCACTATTCCTCACTGTCCGTCCCATCCTGCTTTTCTCTCCTGCGGTTGAATGGATGCATTTGTTCCCCTTAGCAAAAATAACATGACTGTTTGTGTTTGGCACTCATGGATGGGAGATGGAGTCATAAGACCAGGCCTGCAGACACACACACACACACACACACACACACACTTACCCATGCAAGTCATATGAGTTGTACAGCTTAATCAGAGATAGTGAGAGTGAGTGAGAGAGGAGAAGATTTGAAGATGGAGGATTTCCTGTGGAGAATGCAGGTCTGGGCATCTGTGAGCTGGAGGAGATGTTGTTGGTGTTGTGGAGATAAAACAAATGAAGTCAGAAGGGAAGAAAAAGAGGAAATGTTTGAGTTGAGAGTGGAAGAGATAAAAGAAGCAATGAAAATGGAAGAAAAACCATCAAAAACTTGGAGTGTGTCCTCCCTCCCAGTTGCTGAGGTCAGATGGGTTTGTGTGTGTGTGTGTGTGTGTGTGTGTGAGATAGAGAGAGTGTTTGACATCAAACAGGGCTATATGATTATGTATTTTTGAATTACAATAACATTGAAATTTGTAGCATTATAGAAGAATGTCTCATAAAAATGTCACTAACTTTGTAATGTCATTGAAAAATAGGTCTGGTTTTGGATGTTGTATCATAATGGTCACTGATTTACTGTTATGTTAAAGGGTTAAACTATTTTAGCGTTTCCAACTATTTAAGTGTTCTTGTGTCACTTCCAAGAAAATATTGAGAGTCGAAAGTAATGCATTTGATTGAAGGGAAGCCATTTTAGTTCCAAATGATCTGAAGATATAATTGGCTGGTTACAGTACATTCTGTACAGTGAACCCCGAAGTCCATTCTGAGAGTGTCAGCTGTCCCTGGGTGCGATGAAATCACTCAGATGAATAGAATATAGGCAAGGAGAGAGAAATAGGGAACATTAGAGCTAAAAGAGTTATGCAAAGAGAAAGTCCTGTGTCAGGACATTCTGGCATCACAACTTTATGTGCTGTTGTTATCCTTACAAAAATATAATATGGTAACTATAGTTCCTGCAAAAATGGCGTTACAGTTAAACAAATTAAACTAAATGACATTGATTTTGAAAGGTTTTCACACAGTTTGAAGGCGCTCTTACATTAATTTATGGTTTGATAGTGGAATCAATAACTGTAGACCCTTTCTTTCTTTCTTTCTTGCTTCTTTCTTTTATAGAAAGTACAGCACCACACAAAAGAAATCATATTGTACTCTATATGAATGTGCATCTTTAGTCTGAATTGAATGTTATAAGACTTTTTTTACCATAAAAAAGATAGAAATGTAAGCAGTAAAAGCTGAATTTATTTGATCAAAGACATAGTAAAAACAGTAATATTGTGAAATATTATTACAAATTAAAATAACTGATTTATATTTTAATATATTTTCATTTATTCCAGTGATTGCCTAGGTGAGTTTACAGCAGCCATTACTCCAGTCTTCATTGTCACATGATCCTTAAGAAATTATTATAATATGCTGATTTGGTGATCAAGAAACATTTCTTATTATTATTCAATTTGAAAATCATTTCTGCTGCTTAATATTTTTGTGGAAACTGATACATTTTGTTTTAGGTTTCACTGATGAATAAAAAGCTCAAATAACAGTATTTATTTGAAAGAGAAATCTTCTGTAAAGCTATAAATGTTTTGCTTTTGATCAGTTTAATGCATTATACCAGTTGTATACCTACCTTTAATCAGCATGTAAAGCACTTTAGGATTCAGAGCTTCAGAGCTGGTATAAATAAAAACCCTGAAGCCACATAGGCATGAAAATGAGGACACGGTTCACACTTGTACGCACACAGACAGGTGCGATGGATACGGTAAGATGGCTGTATCAGCGAAACAAGGTGTAATAACATCTCATGCTGTATCTGATATAGATCAAACTAACTCCCCATGTGTTGCTCTCTCTTTGTCTCTGCGTTCAGCTGGGAGAGCTGGACGGGGTGGAGAAACCACAGCCGCACTGGTTTCACACGCTGCAGGTGCGACGGCTCAGAGTTCAGAGGGGCCGCAGTAACAGCGATCCTATGGGAGGACAGAGCTTCCAGCAAGAGTTCCAGTGGGTGAGGGGCACACAAATACAACTCAGATATACAACAATACACAACAAGGGATTTAAAGGCACAATATGTAATTTTCGCCGCTAGAGGGCGCGTATTCAAAATAAACAAATAGACAAAGGCGTAGTTTGATGACGCTGTGACTGAGTGTGGAATCATGGGAGTTGTCGTCTTTGGCAGGCGACACAATGACACTATGGACACGGTCCGTGTCACTAGTTAAAATTGCTTATTTCTCTGGATTTAAACATTCTTCGAAACATTTGGGATAATGTAAGTACACAAGTCAGCAAAATATATAACACTGTTCTAGTGGTTTTTGGATATTTCAATAAAAAAAATCTTACACATTGTGCCTTTAAGCATGTTCACGGATTCACAGAAATAAACAAAGAGTGCACAATGTTGAGGAATACAGTAACACATTACGATTTTACATAACTTATTATAAACTGTAATTGTCACATTGTTGTTATGTTAAAAGTAATGTTAACCCTATAAGCCTTCTCTCATCCTATTGATAGTTTAGACTTTTTAGCAAATAAAAGGCCTTTTAGTATAATTATAAAATTGTCCACCTTCATGATACACTTGTGTTTTTGCTGAGTTTTATAAAGTAAATATAAGAATACATGTTATACTGTTATTTATATTTCAAGATTGGACTGAAGCAACTTAGGGTTACTTGAGAATCCATATCACTGTATTGCTTTGCATTATATGTTTTGCGCCCCACAATAAAAACTACAGAGCTTTGATCATAAAACTGAGCATTTAAATTTCATCTTAACCAGTATTATTGGGAGATGTAGACTGACAATTGATATTTAGATGTATTTCATGTAAGTAGTCTGTTATACTATTATAAAGATCTTGTTGATTTACATTACAAGCTATCAGAATTTCATCTTTCTTTTTGGCCATATAAATAACAGAATCTGCACTATATATGGCATATTTTTGCTCAGTTTGGGCCTCGGAATAAAACTCTTTTCTTCCTCAAGTATGAGCACCATATTCTAAAGATATCACACTATAATATGAGCCATAAAAACCTGATCTATCAAATATGATATAAAACATAAAACACATATGCAAAAAAAATTTTTCATTTTCTTTTATATTTTATCTAAAGGTACAATAAACTGTTCCTTAAAAAAAAAAAGATTTTTCTGACTATTATTTTATATATCAGACTTTACAGGGTTAAAGGGATAGTTCCTCCAAAAATGAAAATTTGATGTTTATCTGCTTACCCCCAAGACATCCAAGATGTAGGTGACTTTGTTTCTTCAGTAGAACACAAACGAAGATTTTTAACTCAAACCGTTGCAGTCTGTCAGTCATATAATGTAAGTGAATGGGAATCACGGCTTTGAGAGTCAAAAAAACACACAAACAAAACCAAATTAAACCCTGCGGCTCATGACGATACATTGATGTGTAAAGACACGAAACGATCGGTCTGTGCAAGAAACTGAACAGTATTTATATTGTTTTTTACCTCTGATGCACTGCAATGTCTGAAGTGTCCTGAGCGTGTCCTCGACTGCGTGACGCGTCTTCTTCTTCTTCTTGCTTTACGGCGGATCGCAGACTTATAAGTGCATTCCCGCCACCTATCTCTCAAATGGACCATTGACACTCTATCTACAATCTCAATTGGGAGTGTCAATGGGCCATTTGAGAGATAGGTGGCGGTAATGCACTTATAAGTCTGCGATCTGCC
>NW_015645076.1:551303-569545 GCF_001515625.1 Sinocyclocheilus rhinocerous | reverse complement strand
ACAAACAAAACCAAATTAAACCCTGCGGCTCGTGACGATACATTGATGTGTAAAGACACGAAACGATCAAGAAGACGCGTCACGCGCCGGCTGTCGAGGACGCTCAGGACTGTTCAGACATTGCCGTGTATCAGAGGTAAAAACGATATAAATACTGTTCAGTTTCTTGCACAGGCCGGTTGTTTTTTTTTTTTACACATCAATGTATCGTCACGAGCCACAGGGTTTCATTTGGTTTTGTTTGTGTATGTTTTTTTTTACTCTCAAAGCCATGATTCCCATTCACTTCCATTATAAGACTGACAGACTTTAACGGTTTACAATAACAGTTAAAAGTTAAAAATCTTCGTTTGTGTTCTACTGAAGAAAAAAAGTCACCTACATCTTGGATGCCCTGGGGGTAAGCAGATAAACATCAAATTTTTATTTTTGGGGTGAACTATCCCTTTAAGTACTTTTGGGCTGTATTATCTCAGCTGTCTCACTTTGTGTGTGGTAGTACCATGTTTGGCTTGCAGTCTTTTTTTTTTTTTACTTTGAAAGTGTTATTTTTGCTATTTTTTTATAGTTTGCATAGAATGATATGAAGGCTGCAATACGAAAAGGTGACTTTCCCAAATTTGTAATGTATCAGAAGTGTATTTAGACAGCAATCATTCACACAGGAGTTTTTTTTTTTTTTTTTACTAATTTATTGGTTCAGTTGTTTTTAGTTTAAAATGTATGGCAGCTAGACCAAGGAGGTCTATAAAAGCTTCCTCTCATTTATTTAAATGGCAGTTGCTTGGCTGGCGAAATAACAGTGTGTGCATTTCATTCACAGAAAACTGGCCTGCAGTTTGGGAATGCGACATCTTATCTGAATCTTGAAAAACTTGGAGAGGGCACATATGCCACAGTGTACAAAGGAATTAGCAGGTTAGTAGACACTCATAGACACACATTCAAAACAGTGTAATACACAGAACTCAGATGTTGCCAATAGGGGGCAATTTATTCACTGAGGCAAGATGAATGTTTTATGGCAGTATTCAGTTAGCAAGCACATTATTCAGATACACCACCCTGTGGCTTTGCTCTTCTGTATAATAGACAGCAAATGATTCTTTTCATTGCCTCCCTGTAGGCATTGCTTGAGTTCTTCTATGGCATCTTGTTTTACATGGATTCATTTTTTAAGGTCATCCTGTAACATATGGATACCCACCCGAGGCTTACACTGAGAGGCAGTTTGATGTTGTTGTACAACAACCAATATTTTGTAATAAGAAACAGCTCCCATACATCTCTTTGCAGCTGTTTTAGGATAGAACGCTTTACATTTAGTAACATTTTTGCTTATTAATGTGGTTAAAGTAACAATGTAACCTCACTTAAAGATGATTTTGGAATAGAGTTAAACGCCACAGTAGGTGGAATTTGTATCCATAAATGGCATCATGAACTTATCCACTACTAAACAACACCAGCAGATAATTTAAATGACAGACAAGATGATAGGCTTTTAAAATTGCAGATTTCTTTTTTGTGTTACAGTATTTCCTACAGAAACATGAAGTTGGGGTGGGACACATCCAAGAGCTCGCCCCTTAGTTTTAAATAGCCAATAGGCTTTAATTTACAGCCATGAACTATGATTTGCTAAGTGCTATTGCTAGACATAGGCGGGTATTATTAGATCAAGGGCACATTATCTTCGCATTTAATTAGACAAAAAGAAAAAATAGAAGAGAAACTTTAAATTTTAAGTTTGAATTTTCTACAAATGAAAGGCATTTGTTTAATTTGTCAACTCTTAAGAATAATCTATAAAAAACCTTGTAGCTAATAGAAAAAACTTCCATTTTGATTTCATAAGGTCTTTCAAAGGGAGAGCTTGTGATGGTGGTTATTCTCCAGAAAGTAGAGGTCAGGTAAACTGTTCGCAGATGCATGTTTGTGGATTATGCTGAGGTTCTTCTGTGTTTCTGACAGGATAAATGGTCATCTTGTGGCTTTAAAGGTGATTCACATGAAAACTGAGGAAGGAATTCCATTCACAGCTATTAGAGAAGGTACTGCAACAGCGCAACACACACAGCCAAGAAAAAAAGTGCTTATACACACGCAAAGGGAAGTGGGGTACAACATGCTAGTGTGTGTGTGTAAGTTGTACACAATCTAGAATAACAATAAAGAATATATTCAGGAAGTGTCCATTATAGATGTCTGTGATTGAAATATGAATAGTGGAGTTGTGCATTAATAAACTGTTTTTACTTACGTTCTTTTTTTTTTTTTTTTTATATGTTCTGACATACTACCATTCAGAAGTTTGGGGTTAGAATTTTTATTTTATTTTAAAGAAATTAATACTTTTATTCAGCAAGGACACTTTAAATTGACCAAAAATGACAGTAAAGACATTTATAATTTTACTAAAGATTTCTATTTCAAATAAATGTTGTTATTTTGAACCTTGAAAACCATGTATCACTGTTTTCAGTATTCATAATAATAAGAAATTATTCTTGAGCACAAAATCAACATTCTGAAGGATCATGTGACACTGACAACTGAAGTAATGGCCGCTGAAAAATAAATTACATTTTAAACTGTATTAAAATAGAAAACAGTTAGGTGAAATTGTAATAGTAATTCACAATATTACAGTTTTTAATGTATTTCTGATGGGAAAAAATGCAAGGCTAGATATGTGACTGTACTACACTTGTTGATGCTGTATGTCCATTTTATTTGTGATTATTCCCAGCCTCCTTGTTAAAGGGCCTTAAACATGCCAACATAGTCTTGCTTCACGACATCATCCACACGCGAGAGTCTTTCACCTTTGTCTTTGAGTATGTGGTGAGTCTAAGACGCCTTCCAAGATTATTTTGTTAATTTTGTCTACCTGTCAGTCATATTTGACATCTTTTTCCCTCTCAGCAAACAGATTTGGCTCAATACATGATTCAGCATCCTGGCGGACTTCACTCGTACAACATCAGGGTACACAAACACATGAATGCGTAAAAAATACACAAGGTCAGAAAGAATGAGCCGGCTTTCTCACGCTCAGTATGTTTCTTCAGCTCTTCATGTTTCAGTTGCTGCGAGGATTGTCTTACATTCACAGCAGAAGAATTCTGCATCGAGACCTCAAACCTCAAAATTTGCTCATCAGTTATTTGGGGGAACTCAAATTAGCCGATTTTGGTAGGTTTCGCTTATGCAAACGCTAACATGCTTATAATATGCTTTGTCATACATTCTTACCCAGGTCTTATTCCTTCAGGTCTGGCCCGATCTAAGTCCATACCGTGCCAAACATACTCTGCAGAGGTCGTGACTTTATGGTACCGGCCGCCAGATGTTCTCATGGGCTCCACTGATTACTCCACAGCCCTGGACATCTGGTGAGTCCCTGTACACACACACACACACACACACACACTCATTCTCCTAGAAAAGTTAATAATAGTAAAAGAGCAACTGGCGTAATTCCCCCCAGTGTCCCCCCACTCTTTGAAAATGTCCCCCTTCAGCTTAATGCTTTATTTTTGACTCGTCACGAAAGTGTATCATATGCATGAGTTTTTAAGTCTTGCCAGTTTAAGCATTCGAACAATTTTAAACCGTTCAAGTACAAGAAGATGTGAAAGAGAACTCAATTTGTTGCTCAATTCAGCACTGTTTTCTGTGCGCGCACACGCAGAGAGCCACGTCTCAGACAGCACGCCATTACCGAAGTTCTTGAATGGACAAATACACACAAAATTAAGTGAAAATGCCCATTTTGGCGAGTATCCTCGTAAGCACAGTCTTAACTGAGTTAGAATGAAAAGTATTAAATGAACGTAAACAGTTGGGAGAAAATCTGATGTGTGTCTGATGCATGCATTTGTTCTTAAAGTGACAGCAGCTTAATATACCTGCTGCTGTCTGTGGCATTAATGTTAATTAAAGAACAAAAGAAAAAATTTAAATCACTCTGCTCACATCTGCTCTTGACTGAATAACTGCTTCAGCTTTAATAAGGATTCTGTATTCAATTTATACAATGTTTTATTTCGTACTTGAATACTGTTAGACTTACCTGAAAAACTTAAAGCACTGTTTATTTAATTGAAATCTTTGTTTTATTGTATTTTTTTGTGCTATTGCTAGTAATTTGTTCATTTGTTCTTAGTTTATTACTGACTGTTTGCTTGTCTTTATCCAACGTTATTTGTTAAGAAACAAGGTTACATAGGTCAAACACAATGAAACCAATAATAAACAATAACAGTTTTTTGTGTGGCAAAGCCAAAGCCATTTTGAACCAAATTTTGAAAATCTGAACCAGTTGAAAAAAATCCTTAGCGTTCAGCCCTGTATTTGTACATAAAGTTTGCGTATTGTAATGAATTGACACATGATAAACATTTACATATTTGTCTACAGAACTTTTGGATTGATGTTTTTCCCACTTAAGATATGCAAATGAAATTCTTTACATAATTTCCTGAAAAAATTATGTTCTTTGTGTTGTTAAATTTTGATAATCTGTTGCATATTAACATGGTATGTTGTAACTGAAATGAAAATCAACTATTACCCAACACTCAGTTTTGGTCCCCCCACCAGTAAGAGCAGAACTGCAACCCTGGTCTGACATACAGTATATGTGTATATGTTGATGTTTAGGGGAGCCGGCTGCATTTTTATTGAGATGCTACAGGGGTCACCAGCGTTTCCTGGAGTAGCTGATGTTTTTGAGCAGCTGCTGAAGATTTGGGCAGTGAGTCTGTTTGTGAGAATGTACTAGAATTGTGTGAAATTTCTCTTCTATCCATTTATTTATCCTCCTCTCCTCCCGTTATTCATCTCTCCTCTTCTTTCCGAGGTCCTCGGGGTCCCGACCGAGAAGAGCTGGCCAGGTGTCAGTGATCTGCCAAACTATAAACCAGGTGTGTGCAAAATCCATCTTTCATCTGTCTCTGTACTGTGTCCACAATGAGAGGTGATTTCCTGCCTCAACACAGATTTGTCTCATACATTAAATGCAAGTGTCTGTGTTAGTTACATAACAATGTATTTAATGTGTTAGCATCTAAATGAACTGGTTTTATTTAAGTCAAAGTAATGTTTTAATATAAACTTGACTAAATTATGTTACAGCAATGAAAGTAATTTTAGGGCTTAGATCAAGAAGAAATATGTTCTTAAAGGGTTAGTACACCCAAAAATGAAATTCTGTCATCATTTACTCACTCTCATGTGATTCCAAACCTGTATGACTTCCTTCCTTCTGTGGAACACAAAATATGTTTTGAGTTATGTTGTTATTCATTGATAATCTTCCCCTAAATCATAGCTCTCAAATCTCATTCACACATGCACATATTTAGACTTGCCAAATTCAGATGCGTCATGCAATTCATCAAAGCAATTCATTCTAGCATACCTCATCTCATATGGTCTCTAAAGATTTTAAATATAGCCGCAAATCATACGGGCAGTTTTAATGGTTCCTTTTAGGGCAGTGGTTCTCAAACATTTGGACTCCAAGACATCTCATTGTCAACAACAACATTCAAAGGCTGCATGACATTTCCAGTTGTTCATGATTTACTCGAGAAGTATAAGGATTTTTAAAAATGTTTTTTACTCACAATTTCTATCTGAAAAAAAAAATAGGTTAGATCTTGAAACTATAAAAAATTTAAATTAATTATTAAAATGCTAATGGAGTTAATGGATATATTATTCAATTTCTAATTTAAAGGTCTAGAAATCACACTTTTAAAATAAGGCCTCATGAATTCAGGTTTCCCAAGACTGTGGTTCTTCAAAGAGGAAAAAAAAGCAATTTGGAGGGTAATTTAAAGTAAAGAATATCTTGATTTTTTTTCTTGTTTAGCATATTTTAATGATTGTTTTATCTTATTTTAAATCATTTTAAAGTCATCCTGAGGCCCCTTTGAAGTTTGCTAAGACCCCATTTGAGAACCACAGTTTTGGGAATAAAAACAATATCTTGGTACCATATTGATAGATATTTTTTATTTATCGATATTGGATATTGGACACTGGACATTTTTTCATTTAGATTACATTTGCCACTAATGCTCACATACAGTTCATCTTTAATTTAATAACACTGTTAAATGTAATCAAATCACAAAACGAATAGTAATGACACCTAAATTCAATTAATAAAATTAAATTATTAATTAAATAAATTAAATTCACTTGTAGCATTTAAAAAATTTGTTTTAGGTTTTTTTTGTGTGTGTTTTTTTATAATATATTTGGACAGAATTTATAGAATTTTAATATCAGCCATTTATATATTATAATCTGTAACATATTGTACAGTACAATACAATAATATGCTATCCACCTATGCTATTCTTTTTTTTTTCTTTTTTTTTTTAAGTTAAAAAGACTTTACCATTAGTAACTTGAATGTGCAAGACTTCCAGTGTCAGGTGAATCCAGTTATATTAGCTGTACAAAAACAGTTTCCTATGCTGCTTGATGTTGCAAACTGGTAATTGTTATCATATTAAATTAATTTATTATTGTATAAACAATATAAAGTTTACTGCACTTTGTTATTTGTTGTTTATTTACCTATAGCAGCTAATAAATCGGAAGTCTTGCACATCCACATGAAAATTGCTTTTGTTTTTGTATTGTAAAAACTTAGGTGTATATGCTCTAAAATATCAAGTTTCTTCCATTTAAATTTCCAATTTTGTTCTCCATGGAAGAAAGTCATATGTAAATGATGACAGAATTGTCGTTTTTAGTTAACTTTTCCTCCACACGCTCAATTCTTACAGTTTATTAGATGTATCTGTTATTTTTAAACATTCAGTAAATGCACATGAGCCATAAATTTAGAACTAGAACTACACATAGACACCGTCATCTGTATGCACTGCGTGTGTGCTTGGCGATGTGTAGGTGTAAACTTGTTGCCAAGAGCCTGTCGTTTTAATAACATGCAGTCATACAAACAAAAAATCGCTAGAGCAAATTCACAGAGTTGTGCTGAAGCTGTGTTTCCAGTATAAATCATTTTGTGTGTATAGGTGTTCTGTTAGCAGTTGTGTTGGCCGTGAGTCGACTTGACACCTTTGAGTCAGACACAAACACACACCTTCGCACACTCATGCAGGAACGGGGGTTGATGTCTTTCCATTGCAGTCCTGGAAATAAACTCATTACACAGGTGCACAAATGAGAAATGTGAGGTGGCTTTGGGAAATATGCCTCATTTAGAGTGTGTGGGTACTGATGGAGATGGTGTGTGTGGTAGGTAAACTGCTGGCAGGCCTTGAATCTGGGTTTACCCAAGCCCCAGGCTGCTCTGTGTGTGTGTGTGTGTGTGTGTATACTGTGTGTTGGAGAGAAGCTACCTGAACCCGCTGTGGTCTCTCAGGTATATCCAGGTGTGCTGAAGCGTAAGTGTGGCCTCAGGTTTCAGCCAAGAATGACTGAGTGGCCTGTGACCACAGACACTGACAGAAGGACACTCATAATAAAGCTTCTTCAAATGATCTTTATAGCAAGAAACATTTTTACATTTATAGGCAGGGGTGCACATAAGTGGTACACAGGTCCGCATGCGCGACCAAAATAAAAAATGCGCTGTGTAAATAAGTTCTGACAGCGCATCTGTGTACCAACATGGTTGACAGCTGTTAATGCACAATCTTTTCCTCCACACGCTCAATTCTTACAGTTTATTAGATGTATCTGTTATTTTTAAACATTCAGTAAATGCACATGAGCCATAAATTTAGAACTAGAACTACACATAGACACCGTCATCTGTATGCACTGCGTGTGTGCTTGGCGATGTGTAGGTGTAAACTTGTTGCCAAGAGCCTGTCGTTTTAATAACATGCAGTCATACAAACAAAAAATCGCTAGAGCAAATTCACAGAGTTGTGCTGAAGCTGTGTTTCCAGTATAAATCATTTTGTGTGTATAGGTGTTCTGTTAGCAGTTGTGTTGGCCGTGAGTCGACTTGACACCTTTGAGTCAGACACAAACACACACCTTCGCACACTCATGCAGGAACGGGGGTTGATGTCTTTCCATTGCAGTCCTGGAAATAAAGTGCAGACTCATTACACAGGTGCACAAATGAGCAATGTGAGGTGGCTTTGGGAAATATGCCTCATTTAGAGTGTGTGGGTACTGATGGAGATGGTGTGTGTGGTAGGTAAACTGCTGGCAGGCCTTGAATCTGGGTTTACCCAAGCCCCAGGCTGCTCTGTGTGTGTGTGTGTGTGTGTGTATACTGTGTGTTGGAGAGAAGCTACCTGAACCCGCTGTGGTCTCTCAGGTATATCCAGGTGTGCTGAAGCGTAAGTGTGGCCTCAGGTTTCAGCCAAGAATGACTGAGTGGCCTGTGACCACAGACACTGACAGAAGGACACTCATAATAAAGCTTCTTCAAATGATCTTTATAGCAAGAAACATTTTTACATTTATAGGCAGGGGTGCACATAAGTGGTACACAGGTCCGCATGCGCGACCAAAATAAAAAATGCGCTGTGTAAATAAGTTCTGACAGCGCATCTGTGTACCAACATGGTTGACAGCTGTTAATGCACAATTACCATTTTAGATTGACAAACTGTAATACTGTATAAGATTTCTATTAAAACTGAAAGCATAAATCTAGGCTACGTGAATGTATAGTTCACAATAAGATCTATAACATGTATTCACAAAATAGATATTAAATTTTCATCTCATGCCAACTTTAATAATGCTCCTTTTTGAAGCTTGGCAGCCCCCGTCATCACTCACTGTCTTTGTATGCAAAAGAGCAGCGTGAACATTCTGCTAAACATCTCTTTTCATGCTCCACAGAAGATATTTGTAACAACACAAGGAATAGTAAATAATGAAGGCTTTCATAGATTGTCTCGTGGCTCATTGTCTTAACGTGCTCTGAGTGAAGATACCTGATCAGAGCTGGATGTTCTGGTGGTCTGTTAACTAAAAGAGCTCTCTTTGTGTTCCTGTAGAGTGGTTCCTGCGCTGCAAGCCCCAGCAATTTCGAGATGTCTGGAAAAGGTAAGACCAGTCATGTGTGCATGCTCGTGCGCGTATGTGTGTGCGTTTTGGCTCCGAGTGGGAACAGAAGGGTTTTTGTATAGCGGTCCTCATCTCCCTTCCACCACCCCCACAGGATTTCAGCCCAGGATGCATTGCTACACCCATATTTCAACACACTTCCACCTCCGTTAATGCATCTAAGCGACAGTAAGTGCTGAAGAATTTCACTATACGAACGGAATGCACGCAATTCCAGCTTCAAAGGTTAATCTGGTCCCGTTACACACAAGATCAAAGTTAAATCCCTCTTAGTTACTGTCAAAACTGGCAACCTTTTCAACGCCGACTCAAGATGAAAAGAGATTATGTAATCATGTCTTTTTCCTCCTGTCTCGTTTCTCATTCTCTAACCTTCTCTCTTTCTCCGTCAGCTGTGTCCATCTTTAAGGTGCCGGGCGTGAGGTTAGAGACGGAAGCGAGGGATATCTTCAGCCCCAGCAGACGAATGAAATCGCCTCTCGCTCCGCTGGCCAAGTGCTGGTGAAATCTCACCTTTGTAAATAGTTGGTGTGCTTGTAAAACCAAAATCACACCAGTAAACGTGACACTGTTGCAGTATGACGGTCAGTTTGTATGTTGTTTATTCAGAACTTAATCACCTTCATCAAATATATTTCTGAAAGAATATCTGATTCTCTTTCATAAGATTCATGTTTTTACATTTTGGACCAGTATTACCTAAAAATGTTTTACAGTCGATCATGATGATCCAAGTCATCAGGATCCACTGTATTTCAAATGCAATCTATATTTTGAGATCCATATCCACCTTATTTTTTTACGTAAGAATGGGTGCGGCAATTTGTAACTTGAATGTCCGAGGCTTCCAGTTTCAATTTAGCTGTACAAAAATAATACTTTAGTTTATGCTGCTTGATATTGCAAACTGGTATTTGTTATCATATTATTTGAATTCATTATCATAAACGCACTAGTTTGTTGCACAAATAGTTTTACTATTTACAGCTTTTTCTTATTCTTCCAGTTATTTACCTGGAGCAGTTAATGATAGCTTACTTTTACGTTTTCCTGCCTCTCTGCAAACTGATGTCCAGAGACTGTTTACAGCACACTTTCATTGTGAATAAGTTTCAATTAAATGCACTTAATTTTATATGTAATTTAGTTTTTGTATATATTGCACTGAAAAGAGAATGAGTGTGCGAGAGATGATTTTGCAATATGATATGAAAATATGTGGAAGAATATACCTACAAATATTTCAAAGCTCTATTGTGTAGTGTGCAGGTGGGAAAAAATGACTTGTGTGCATTCATAAAACACACCCGGAGAGAGTCTCACCCGAAATTACCTGTTTTTGTACAGCACATACTCATATTTCTCCTGTACGCTGATGGCCACTGTCGGAACATGTTCAGAACTGTTTTTAGCTGTGTTTGTATCAAGTTCATAATAAATAGTCTCAGTATCTTTACTTTTTTTTTTTTTTTTACATATTAGCAATGTCTGTATATGATGCTGAGATTCAAACATTTGCTGCTTCTCAGTCAACGTTTTAAAGGAGCGATGTACATCAATATTGGTCACCAACAACAACAGTTTCAGATAATAGGAACAATCACATTGCCAGTCACTCAATACTGATGTTATAAATGGATGTGCCGGAGAACATACACACACTTCAACATCATGCAATACTGTGAAAGCTGTGTATGTGTTCATACAGTTGTATACAATTCCACTGTCTTGACTTCTGAATAAATTTTTTTTTTTAAATGACAGAATTAAATGCTTGTCTGTTCTTTAGTTTCAGTGGAGTGGGGGGTAGTGAAATAATGCATAAATAAAAATGAAGTAAAAATAATATATATATATATAATTTTATATTATTATTGGTTTATTCTGCTTTATACAGCTTGGTTGGAATTAATGATAATTCATATTTTTAATTTTGTTAGTAGCAGTATGTTTCTCTTCAGGTTTATACATGGATCATTCAATGATGGGCCAAAAAGATACACAATCTTTAAAAAATAATTTGAAATATTTTACTCATAATATTTACTCATAAATCTACACTTACTACATGGACATTTCCGTCCCAATCAACCCAGAGTCTCAGCCAAACATTTGACTATGGTCTACTTATTCTGGCCAATTACCAATTACCGCCCATTAGACAACAAGATACCTTCTACCAACCGCTGTTTGCTTAGTTTTTTCGTGTTTTTTTGACTGAATCTGTTGTAAATACAACTTAACCACTGTGTTAATATGTTTTTAGTTAACTGTACCTGTTTTAGAATAGAAACAGAAATAGAGATATTCAATTGCTTTTTAAGTCTAGCCTCAGACTTCTCTGCAGACATTATAGCATCCTACACCTTCTCCCTAAAGCTGATTTCAGCAAGTCTGTGAAATGTGTGTTGGTTTCCGTCACAGGAGTCAGTGGGTGGAGAGAGTTTTGACGGAGTGACTCAAGGCCATGAAATGAAAAGCTGAAAGCTCAGATGGTCTCTCTCAGTATGTATTTTCCAAGGCTTAACTCACTCTGATGTGGTCTTGGTAACGTTTCTGCAGCGCCAGCAAGGTTTTATATGGGTTTATGATATTAATTAATGTCAAAGCACAAGGTCATAAGACCGCCGTTAGGTAAAGTAGAAACTATTAAGTGCTTACTGACGTCGGTAAAGCTCTGACAGATATAAAATGGTAAAGGCCTGTATAAACACACGTACAAGCCAAAAACGTCACACAAGCCAGAACTCACTCATAAAGTGTGCACAATACCATGATGGAGATCCATTACTCACTGCTGAATTAAAGCAATCTGCGATGGTGCACATGCTCGTTTCTTTTTACGTATGAGTATATTCAATTCAAGGAGAGTCAGTTCCAGTCTGTTCCTACATAAACATAGGTCAGGATCCCTGGAGAACTGAGCACAAAGATCAAAAATGAATCTGCCGTCTGTCTCCGGTGTTCAGGCATCTCATCCGATATCCTGACGATTTGAGAATGCATGAGGACATTCCATTAAACCATTCATCTGTCATCACCCACTCCACCCACTATAGGATACTTTTATCCTGAATAACTACAGTATCTCCAGGCTAACACCCTGAGATCTTCTCTTAGCTTCTTCTAACACCCTCTCCACTTAAAAATGATTTGTTAGAAGTGAAAAGAAAACTTGAGTCACACTTCTCAGTAGATGTGCACAGTCCACTCCTTACTGGAAATCCTATCAGCGTAACATCAGAGTGATTAGTAAGAATTATTCCAAGGCTAATTATTCCCAGAACTCTCTAACAAATGTCTTTCAACCACGCGAAACACTTAAGCAATGCCCTAGCAACCACTCAGAGCACCCTAGCAACGTTTTATCTATCTATCTATCTATCTATCTATCTATCTATCTATATCTGCAACCGATAAGAAGACTTTAGCAACCATAGCAATGCCTCAGCAACCAATAAGAGCTTTTACCAATGTTTGTACCATTCCGATGAAGTGAAAAATAAAAAAAAAACAAAATGTAAAATTTTTAGGTCAAAATTTACCAAAGAGCACCAGAGAGTTATGCGTGAACTGAAAAAGTGTATAGCTTGAATACAAGTTGCTTTGAAAAAAGTCTGCTATCTACTGTAATTCACTAATGTCAGATTTATGTTTGTGTTGACTGTACATGAAGAAAGGAAGAAACAAATGGCATATGACACTATATGAAATGACACAGGCACTAAATCATGAATGCGATGTGACAGGATTTTGCATTAGCCTTTCACATGGAGGATAAACATGAGAAAGGCATGCGGCCTGTTGGGTAACGTTTCAAGGTTGCAGTAGCATTTGTTTGGCAGCATATGTAGCTGAGCAAGGCAACTGTGAAGTGTGAGAGAGTGTTTTGGGTTCTGTGTGTGTGTGGTCTCGGGCTCTCTCAGCTTTTGTGGCTCTCTCTGTTTATTCATGGCTTCTCAAACACATGCAAGAGACAGCTGTTACGCCCAAACTCCATGCAGGCCTCACAAGCCTGGGGCTGGATTTACACACACCAGCCAGATAGGTGTCACTGTATCTGGGTTGGAGTGTGAGGATTTGTGGGTCTGGGAAGGTGTGAGCTGTCACAACAAAACTTTTTGCTGTTAATCCCTATGTGAAAAAGGTAAAAGATAGATGTATCTGTGTTTTTGGAGCACAGAGTGAATTAAAACAGTACAACTATGTGTGGAATCTTCCATTAAAACAGTCTTGAATCGATTTTTTAAAGTCTTTTTTTTTCTGTCTGAGGAACTTTTAGAGACACAATCTCTTCTTTATTACCTTGTGCAACAATCTGGAATCTCATGAAACACTGGCTTTTTTCCCATTGAGGATATTTTCCTCTTACCCTCCTCCCGATCCCTCTCTGCTCTTTCTTTCCTGTCTTCCTCTCCTCCCTGCTCCATGTGAGATTGAGTCTTCAAACAATAGATCCCCCTGCCTGCTCATTTAATCTGCATATCACTCTTCCATTGACCATTATCAACAAAATAGCCACCCATACTTAGCATGCAAATTATCTAGTTATTTGGAGAAAGAGAGAGAAAGAGTGAGGCCCAGTGGGGGGTCTGCTGGAGGACTGTGGGTTTCCTTTAACATAATGGGATTTTAACTGGGGGAAAGGGCTTATTGTCTTTTGGCGGCTCATTGAAACCCATCAGTTTTTTGGTTTTGTTGATAAGATATACCTGTTAAACTGCCTCAACTTTTGTCTCCAGAATGTTTTGAGCACATGTTACTTTCTAGCAATTGTTCACACTGCAAAACCACCTCTGACAACAGTTTAGCAGAGCGCACTGACATGTTTTAACAGTCTCAACTGGGAAGAAAGCTTACCCAGGTAACAAATTTAGGCTATAAAAACATTTCTTACAACTAAGCTTATTTTCACCCAAAATCTAATGTTATTTGAACGTTTTTTTAATATATATAATCTAAGAACATTACAATGTCCAGTTTTCTTGTTGTGATTGTGATTATGTCATAAAGGGTTAGAAGAAGGTTTCTTACCGCATTCTACTAACTTTAACCAAAATATATTGTTATTTGAACATTTATTTTTAATATTCTAAAATGTTAAAATGTCCAGTTTTCTTGTTATTAAATTTGTTGTTATGAATGTTCAACAAGTACAAATATCATCGAAAGGACGTTTTGAGAATGTTGTTCTAAGAACGATTTCTCTCAGCATTATCAGAACGTTTATAAAATATTCATAAAGTTATCAGAACATTCCATAAACATTATTTTAAGAATGTTTTGTCCTAACATTTATTTATTTATTAACTTTTAAAAAAAGTTTGTGAAAGTTGTGAGAACGTTCCCTGTTAGCTGGGTAAAAGGAAGGTTCAAAACAAGTTAAGCTGTATCTATGGGTCAAGGCATTAAAGCAGAAGCGAACAGCTCATATTAATTCTTTTATGCATTAAATTGAATAAAAGTGACAGTAAAAATTGTAAATATATAAAATAAAAATTTTAAAAAGTAAAGGGTAAAAACTAGCCTATACATACTCACATGATATATATCATGGTTTCTACCAAAATATTGCTACTATTAAGAAATGTGCATGGCTCTGAAGGCTGGAGTAATGGCTTTTTGGAGTATTGATTTTAAATGGTAATAAAATAGAAAATACGTGTTTTACATTGTAATAATATTGTGCAATATTACTGCTTTTTACTGTATTTTTGATCAAATAAATTGGTGAGCATAAGAGATTTCCTTCAAAAACAAAATCTTACAGACCCCAAACATTAAAATGGTAGTAACTTTGCAAGCATAGGGTTAGAAATCAGTTTTATCACACTATAGTCTCATGTAACATGTGTAATGTAAAGTTCTTACCATAACACTAACAAACAGCATGAACGGTAACATTTATAGATTTCCAGTGAAAGTGCATGACTGTAAACTCACTGACTGTTCGTTCAAAAGTCATTATTTATTGAAGAGCGTGCCTTTATCTACAGCTTTGCCAAGCAATTCAATGCTGCCCCATCTTCCAGTTCTCCTTTACGCTGACCCATCAAGCATCTGGCTGTGTAGTTTGATATACTATCGTTTACATTACATGGAAGTAGGGCAACTCATGGGGGACCAGGCCAGCCACTGCTGCCATCAAATGCAGGTATTAGCCAGGATTTCCTGTTATATAAAGAACACAGACACGGGGCTCAGAGGAACGACACAAGAGAGGCCCGAACATCACGTTTGGTGTCTCGGTTCATGCAAGACATTACCTGAACAAAATGAGAGAAATGTGAAAATATAAGTGTGAGGGATTTTGACAGATTGATCAAATGAGGAGAGGTATAAATGCCCATGGAGGAGACTTTTGCCTGGTTTTTGTAAGCTGCACGTTGTCCCAGGTGGAATGTCAAAATATGTATTTTAGAGAAAGAAAGAAAGAAGATATCATAGAGGAGCCGATAAATCTGAAATATGTTCTATGTCTGCAACAGATGATATAGTAACTGGATGGCAAAGACTGGAAGAAGTTCAGCAACACAAGATGCCAACACACGTTATTGGTATGCAATTTAATATGCCGTAACCTGAGTATAAATATAAAAAGCAGCACAAAAAAAAAATTATTTCAGAATTTTTTATTTATTTTCAAAACTGATTATATCTAACCATTTGAAATAAAAGAATACATATGCCATATATTACCCCTTAATAATATATATATATATATTTTTATTTTTTTAATCTGACACTGCTCTGAATCCATTAGATTGTGTCTAAACACTAAGTAATCTGTGGTCAGATTTGAGCCAACTGGAGCGCTACTCGCATTACTTCTTGTGCTCACCCCTGCTCTGCTCTAAGTCAGATTTTTAACACAACCACCCATTTAGAATGAACCTTCCCTGTGTTCCCTGTCAGCAGAGAGCCTTTGGTGAAGTTTATCAGCAGCAGGAGTGTGTAAATGTATTTTTCCTCCATTTGAGAGAAGATTACCATTTGAGAGCAGACCAAGTCAAATGTATACCAACCCATTAGCGCTGCTGTACACAGACACGATGTTGCATGAGGTGTTTTTCCTAAAATGGAGCTGCCTGGGTATCTGTGTTTGACTTTCCTGGTCTGTTCTCACTCTAACTCATGCACCGCAAGCGAGGAAATTACACTCATGCACCGCAAGCGAGGAAATTAATTAAAGGGCTTAACAATGACCAAAAAAAGCACCCAAGAAACAGCTGCACATTATGAAACACCTATTAACATTCTTTTGTTAAGTAAGTGAGTATCTGAGAGAGAGAGAGAGAGACAGTCACATGGATAGACAGGCACACACTGAAGTATTATTCTGTTGAACATTTTCCCCCATGTTAGTTTAGTCACAGGGTGCAAATATATTGCTGTTCAGCAATGAAAGCTGGGATTATTGAGGATCAGGTGAGTTAATAAATTAATGACCGGCTTAATTCAGAAAACATTCTTGCTATGGCAACCATGTGATAATTTGATCTTTAAATGACTTTGAGACTTTTCTATGACCTCTTTTATAAGCAATCTGACTTTTGGACCCAATTAACTGAAGAAAAAAAATCCTGTTAAATTTATGCAAAAAAAACCTGGCAGCTGTGGTTGCCAGATATTCATTGTAAAATACTTTAAAAGTGTTTCTGGTATTATGGGAAGCCTGTGAACAACTTTTTAGCCTTTACAACTTATAACTACATATTTCATTACATGATATTATGTACATCTACCTGAACTACTAAACATTAAACCTAACCTTACCTTAAAATGTAATGTAACCTCCACCATAAGAATAATTGAAGTTCCCAGCACAGGTTCAGGAGGAGCCTATAATCATCCAGTCCTGTTAATCATCGCTAGGACCGTATATAAGCAGTCATTGCTCCGTTCCAGCGACAATTCGTCCGGCATCCCTCCACCTCCCCTTCTCCTCCTCTAATAGCCAATTCTTGTGTCACCGTATAAACAAGGAAAAACACCAGGGTAGCATACATGACACTAAAATAATGCAATAAACATCTAAATAGCAGAAAATGTAACACAAAACAGCCTAATGTACATTACTGATAACAAAAAAGATTAAAAAAAACATAATTTTGACACTATTTTACAGTAAAACACTTAATGTGATGTTAAACCGTTTAAAGTTTGTCACTATAAGGTCATTTACAGTGAACAAATTAACATGTTTTTACTTTTAGCTTCTAAAAAAATTACAAACATTTTATTTCAGTGCAGATTTACAATGATAAAGAGACCCAAGACCCCTTATCTAGAGACCAGAATATCACAGAATCTTGGGTGGGGCTCTTTTGATTTTGGTCAGTAAGCCACCACTCTAACAAGCGTTAGAGTTTTTCAACCCTATCGAGTTTTGCAATGACAAGCATACTCTTTCTTCAGAAAATTTAAATATCTAGTTCCATTGTTCTCACATTTAGCTAATGTGGCCCCCCATCGAAATACAGTGAACACTCAAGCTATAATCTGGAGTCAGACTAGGTTAATGTTACACCCATTTCACACTGGACACATAAGAGGCATTTAAGTGGTGTGTGAGCAGCATAAGCTCAATGTGATTTCACACTAGCAGCATTACTACTAGGGTGACCATAGGTCCTATTTTTTCTTGACAAGTCCTGAGCGGGATTTCTAAATTGCTTAAAGGGGTCATATGATGCAATTTCAAGTTTTCCTTTCTCTTTAGAGTGTTACAAGCTCTTGGTGCATAAAGAAGATCCGTAAAGTTGCAAAGACTAAAGTCTCAAATCCAAAGAGATATTCTTTATAAAAGTTAAGAGTCAACCACGCCTACCTAAAACGGCTCGTTCTAACACGCCCCCACATGTCTACGTCACGATGTGGGAAGATTTGCATAACGCCACCCAAATGTTCACGCAAAGAAAGAAGACGTAACTTTTATTCTCGCTGTAGTATTGTTGACGCTGCAAGTAATGCTTGTTACATACTATTGACCCAGTACTGACACATATTATTTATTAGGTGGTTGGCTTTGTTTATTAATTTTTGTTTCTTTGTTTGTTTGTAATCAAAGATAAAGTACACGTTATATTTGTGTGTCGAAGATAAGGCTTTATTTTTGACAAAAGCTTGGTGTTCAGTTTAATAAGATTTAAAAA
>NW_015645076.1:505365-550577 GCF_001515625.1 Sinocyclocheilus rhinocerous | reverse complement strand
GAGCCGCTGTGTGTTTCGTTGTGAAAGCAAAACTACTTTGTTTGGCCTTCCAAAAGAGGACAATATCCACTTCGTCATGCCTGGAGCTGATCCGTGCTGGTCGCTGAGGAAATACATCAACTTTGCGCTGTGAATGGCCGGATCGGCTTTCACCGTGGACGAAGCGGAGACCAGCCTGGGGTCGTCACATATGGTTGCCGCAAGCCCGCCCGCCACCGCTCACTCAAGCCCGCCGTGTATGACGCTGTTTGTTTCGTTGTGAAAGCGAAACTACTTTGTTTGGCCTTCCAAAAGAGGACACGACTAGAAATCAGTGGTTAAGTTGTATTTACAACACTGTTCCAGAACAGTACAACCCAAATATTCAGATGTGTGCAGCGCAGTTAAGGGGCGTAACATTTCCGTCACACGCTTGAGGTATTCAGCCAATCACAACGCACTGGATAGCTGGCCAATCAGCGTACACCTCGCTTTTCAGACCGATGAGCTGTAAAAATCGATGCGTTTCAGAAAGGCAGGGCATAGAGGAGCAACAATAATGTACATTGTGTGGAAAATAATGTGTTTTTTTAACCTTAAACCACATAAACACATTGCATTACAACAAATACACAACATAATGTTCTTTTTAGCAACGTCATATGACCCCTTTAAAGGTTTTGGCTTTGTTTTTTGTATTGTTTTCATACTTACTGAAGGTAATGACTGAAAAGTAGTTTGATCAGAGCGCAGGAATTATACATAATCGATCAATCATAGCACGCAAGAAGGTGGGAAATACAGAGAACAGTCAAAGCAAAGCAAATACGCATACATACACTATTGTGTATGAGAACCATACAGCATGTCAATAGGAAATTAAAGCCAAAACCCAGACATTTTAGTCATCCCGACCAGGACATATCCAGGAAAAAGAGGACGTATGGTGTCTAGTGTGAAACAGGGGTTACTCTACAAAGCTGTTTTTGATCCTCAGATTTGCCTTTTGTTAAAGATAATTATTTTACTGTTCATTAAATTTCATTAGTTGTTATTTTTGGCTAAACAGATGTATCTCACCTCTCTCACACAGCAAAAGAAAACCAAATGCTTCTTTGGCACCATGAAAGCCTCAATACAGTGTTAGGAATGGCAAATTGTTGTCAGAGAGTGTGTGTGTGAGAGGAAAGAATTGAGAAAGAAAGTAGATAAACATTGAAGTAATCAGGTGTCAGTCTTTTCAATGGGATTCTGATATAGCGCTTCTTATGGCCTGGTGTAATATCAAAAACAGTTACTAGCTTCACATCAATGTATTCTTAAAGACTACAAATGTCATCTTTTATTAAAAGATCTGCACAAAAACATTTGCTCCCCTCTGTTTAAACACAAAAAGTACAGACTGCTCTGCTCTGTTCTCACATAATCTGATTTCTTTGAGCGACTTTCTTTCAGATGTGAGCCCATCCCTGAGTTCAAACTGCTGCTAGCAAAATCCATGAATCAATCTGAAGTGATATTGAAGGCCTAGTCAAATACTGTGTATTTGTGTAATTAATTCATGAGAAAGCAAGAGATAAGAAATGCTGATAGGTGGATAAAATACTCTAGTGAATGTGAAAGAGAGAGACAAATGTTTGTATAATAGACACTGGATCCAGATATCTTTCTGGCAGAGATGCGGAAGATCAAACATAATGATAAACATATCTTTGAAATCACTAATTAGGTTCACTCAGATTGCTATCAGATTAATTTTGCTTTTGAGAACAGGCACATGACTGTCCTATTCAATTAAAGGCGCACCAAAATCTGTTATATGCTTTGCTTTTGGTTTAGACAGTTTTAGATGTTCAAAAAAAAAGTGTTTTGCAGTGTCTTCATATGCGTTTGTCCTGGTTTCATCATCAGATGTGTTTCTGGCTGTATAAATCTACAAGACTCACATACCATTGAGATTTATCAACATCTCTGAGCTCAAACATCCCTATAAATATGGCCACTACAGAAGGAATCTGTCACTTGTTTGGCCTATGGGTTCCAATACTTGGCCAGCGATTTCTCATAAACAGATTTATCATTTATCATAAATATTAATGCACAGGCTTTCTGCCCATTTTCAGGTTAGAAATCACCAGACTTAACTTTTCACAAGTTGAATGTCCTCTTATATTTGTTTGAGAGTAATAATTCAGTCCAGCTCCCACTTCATCACCAAATGGCTTTATGATCTATGTGGCAGAAATCACATTCAGTTGAGGAGTCACTGCTATATATCCATTAGTTTTACTACACAAACCTCTCTTTCTAAAGTTCTTGCACCCGAATCTCTCAGATCTCTAAAAAAACAAAGATTGTCCCTCCAAACATGACCAAATTTTGAAGATATTTTAAATCACCTTAGCAAGTATTCACTTTTCACTGGAGAATTGTTACATTTGATCAGATTGGGCCCCAGGATTCCAATACATAGGCTACACATTTTTTAATGAATTAGAAGATTAATTTAGGAAAAGAAGACAATCCCACACTTTTCCAAAATATTACTTCCATACATACTCACACATTTCAAATAAATTAGAAGATTAATTTAGGAGAAGAAGACACTACAATCCCACACTTTTGTAAAATATTCCTTCCGATCCAATAAGGAACGCTGCGCTAAGAAAAACACATCTTCCCATTGGTCGGAAGTCAGGAGGTTTCAAGGCGCCCCGCGGAGAATCGCTAGGGACTGTGAATGAAGGGCTGCTTGAAACCGTTTTATCATTACTGTGGAGCAATGTGGAGTCAGCGTATCAACTTTACAGAGATAGAACTGCAGATTCAACAGGAGTGGCGGAGAAAGTTTCTTACATTGTGCTGTAAGGGAGAGGAGGGCCGAGCTCAAAAGGAGGCAGATGTTTGGGATTTCTGATGATGAAATATGTGGAGTCGTCTCGAAAAAGGGGTCATGAAGACCTGAACGCAAAACTCTGAACTGGAGGATAGTTTGTGATTCGCCTTGTTAGCCTACAAGTGGTCGGACACAGGGAGTATCACATTGTAGCACAAGCCGAAGTTTCGCTGAACACGGAAATTCTAGTAAGTTTACATTTGTTTGTATTCGGTTTCCATGCCATAATGAATGAAGTTTAAGTCTCTGTATAGAGTTTTATGTGTGTAGATAGATTTAATCTCACGACTTTAGTCTGTGAAACATTCCTTTGTTTAAAAGTTTCCCGAATCTAGTTTTTGCATTTTTTTTCTTTAAACTTACAGCTACTATACATTTTGTTTTATATTATTTTCTTGCAAGTATGTAATCCGATAGTGACTTGTATCTTTTTCAATTTCACTAATAAGTTAATTGTTCATTAGAGAATATTACTTCATCCAGTAGTGTGACTAGTGTTTATCCATTTATTCACTAGCACTTAATTATTACATACTAGTAGTTATAACTTTCCTGCTAGTCACTAACCTTGTACTGGCAATTTAAGTTTCCCATTATTTCTGGAAACAAATTGCAAATTTTGCCATCGAATTCTGTTAGGTTGTCTTAATTTAACTAGTAACTACTAACTAGTTTTTCTCACTAGTTACAATTGCTTCGTACTCGTCACATGTAAAAACTAGTCAGAATGGCTACTTTAATAATTACAATTAAAAATTGCACTTGTAAGATTAGTTACTAGAAAGGTGTGTCTATTCAGTTAGTACAAAGAAAACTGAAATAGATGCTAATAACTATTTGATTGGTTACAAGTACTAAAGAATAAGTATTAGTACCTAATGAAGAGGTGCTAGTAAAACTAGAATAGGTACTAGCAACAAATATTCTTGTCTGAAGTGAACAGTTGATATATATTAGTAGTTGATACGCTTCCAGTAACAAAAGAACAGTTGCTTGCCACTACTTGGATAGTGACTAACTGAATAGATAATTTAGTATCTCATGATTTGATAGGTAAAATTGTTAAAGATAATGGTCACTATTTGATTACTTCTAGTTAAAATAAGTACTGGTTGTAAGGAATAAATGGTAAAATTTTCTATATTTCTGTTTTTTCCAGGCAATCAATGATGGCGGTACGGGAAGTCAGTCCATGCCTCATATTCATCACAACACTTCTGCTTGGACTGTCTTCCGCCCAGTATCACGGAGAGAAGGGTATCTCCGTCCCGGACCATGGGTTCTGCCAACCCATATCTATCCCCCTGTGCACAGACATCCAGTATAACCAAACTATCATGCCAAACCTCCTGGGACACACCAACCAGGAGGACGCAGGATTGGAGGTGCACCAGTTCTACCCCCTGGTCAAAGTTCAGTGCTCTCAAGATTTGAAGTTTTTCCTCTGTTCCATGTATGCGCCAGTGTGTACAGTTCTAGAACAGGCAATTCCGCCCTGTCGCTCTTTGTGTGAGCGTGCGAGACAAGGGTGCGAGGCCCTCATGAACAAGTTCGGCTTCCAGTGGCCCGAACGACTCCGCTGTGAGAACTTTCCCGTACACGGAGCTGGAGAGATCTGTGTGGGACAGAACAAATCAGACCCCGACATCCCAACGACAGACCCCACGCCATATATACCGGACCCGTTCACTCCACGCATGCATCCGCCACGCCAAAGTCAGGCTTTCACTTGCCCCCTTCAACTCACAGTTCCTTCCTACCTCAATTACCAGTTTTTGGGGGCAAAAAACTGCGGCGCCCCTTGTGAACACAAACAGCCGCATGGCCTGATGTACTTTAAAGAGGAAGAGATCCGATTTGGTCGGCTCTGGGTGGGAATCTGGTCTATCCTGTGCTGTGTGAGTACCCTGTTCACGGTCCTCACTTACCTTGTGGATATGCGCCGGTTCCGTTACCCGGAACGCCCCATCATCTTCCTCTCCGGGTGTTACTTTATGGTGGCGGTGGCTTATGCGGCCGGGTTTTTGCTGGAGGATAAGGTGATCTGCATTGACAAGTTCAGGGATGACGCTTATAGGACTGTGGCTCAAGGGACTAAAAAGGAGGGCTGCACCATTCTCTTCATGATCCTGTATTTCTTCGGCATGGCCAGCTCAATCTGGTGGGTGATCCTGTCTCTCACGTGGTTCCTTTCTGCTGGAATGAAATGGGGCCATGAAGCTATCGAAGCCAACTCTCAATATTTCCACCTGGCAGCATGGGCCGTCCCCGCTGTGAAGACCATCACTATCCTCGCCTTGGGACAAGTGGATGGCGACCTTCTGACCGGCGTATGCTACGTGGGCATCTACAACATTGACGCCCTACGTGGATTCATCCTCGCCCCCCTCTTCGTTTACCTCTTCATTGGAACGTCTTTCCTTCTGACTGGATTTGTCTCGTTGTTCCGCATCCGTACCATTATGAAGCATGACGGCACCAAGACAGAAAAGCTAGAGAAGCTGATGGTGCGTATCGGCGTTTTCAGCGTCCTCTACACTGTTCCAGCTACCATTGTCATCGCGTGTTACTTCTACGAACAAGCGTTCCGTGAACAATGGGAAAAAACCTGGCACATGCAGACGTGCAAGCGCTTTGCCGTGCCGTGCCCGGCCAACAACTTTGCGCCTATGACACCGGATTTCACTGTGTTTATGATTAAGTACCTCATGACCATGATCGTAGGAATCACGTCAGGATTCTGGATCTGGTCTGGAAAAACTCTACAGTCGTGGCGCAGGTTTTACAAGCGGCTGGGCAACAACCAGGGCGAGACGACAGTGTGAACTGAACTTTGTGAGAAATACAGGTCAATATTGAAAGGAAACGTGAACTGCTATCAGGTCACACATACTACGTTGAACCATGCTGATGGTAGAAGACACTGCTGTGTGAGCCCAGCATGATGCTTTTCTCATTTATAAAGTGCCCAGACTTTGCCAACACTTTTGAAAGCACAACTCCAAAGAACATGCATTTCTCCAATGGACTAAATCTCGAAATGCTTTTTAAACTTTAAGCCTTGGAAACCCTACTAATGATTTTAATGGAAAAGATGGCAGAACTCTTATCTTTCATACTGATGAGTGGACTTTAAAGATGACTTTTGTTATCAGGAGTATACGCCACCATGGCAGCCAAAAATGTCTGCAATTTAGTCTTGTGCCTTGCAGTACTGATCAATTCCCGTTGTTGAATGAATGTCTCTTGTTTTTTTTTACCACATTTTTGGTCATTTTCTCATAGATTACATATTTTAGTATTTGGTTGCACATGGCCATTTATTTAGATTTTAGAACTAGTTCAGTTTAATGTTCTTTGGTGGCTTATTCATCCATGTTGCCATATCAAGCCAGGTCTCATGAAGTAATTTAATATTCTGCCATTTTAAAGGCCTTAGCGATGTGAAAGTGACTGACAGGATTCTAAATGTTTAGCGGAGAAGACTGTACAGGAGGAAATGTTACCATATTTCATTATTTGTAAATTATCACATTTCTGTCAAAAGATGTATGATGTATTTAAGCAGATGAATTTTGTTTAAGGCCTTTTTCAATTTCACTACAAAATATCTTCATGGAACATGATCTTTACTTAATATTCTAATGTTTTTTGCATAAAAGAAAAATGTATCATTTTGACCCATACAATGTTTTTTTTGGCTATTGCTAAAAATATACCCAAGCGACTTAAGACTGGTTTTGTGCTCCAGGGTCACAAATGGTGATTCATGTCGATGCTCTGACGACCCTTTGATATTTCCCCCAAAACAGTTGTTAGCAAGTAGTTGAAACTGATAACCGCATAATTTACTACAAAAACAGACCTCAAGTGAGTAGCCCTCCATGTGTCCCGAGTCCATTAATGGTTTCAGTCTGTAGCATGAATCTAAGAGCGGAGAAGCTAGGACAACAACAGAATAAGGGTGAACAAACGAATCAAGGGGGACTGTAATGGTGAAAAAGTAAACATTTCTCTTAAGACAGAAAGAAACATAAAAGTGGCCTACAAAAACAGGATCACGAATGGTGTGAAGTTTGCCACCCTGCCTCTGGGACAACAGGAAGCCCTGAGATGCACCAAAACATAAGATCTCTTCCCTTCCTCTCCAGATGAAACTGGATACCGCTTCATTCTTTAGGGTGAGGGAAACGCCCCACCCCAGGTCCCCTTCTCCTGTGTGTTTTTTTTTTCTTTCTTTTTTTTCAGAGAGTTGGGGGATGTTTCTCTGTAAGGGCATTTGGAAGGTGATGGGGGTGGGTGGGTTACAGTATCTTTGAGAATAGATACTTCACTAATGATCCAGAAGGATCCAGAATTCTTGTTGGTATCTGGAATACCACGTTTCGTCCGTGTCCAAATAGTACAGGATTATGATTACTTGGCAGTGAGCCATAATGCTACAAACGGCCTCTGTAAAACATGTTTTTAATTAGTATTTTAAACAATGTCCATAAAACATTCAAAAAGTAACTAGATCATGCAGTTGTTTTTCCAGTGTAATATGATTATTTGTGTGGGTACATGCACCCCAGTGTCTGATTGGGTGTGTTGGCACTCAATTCACAGCGTGTGCAGCCAAGAAACGTCTATCACTTGGATTGACGGTTAGGTTTATGGAATTTTTTACAACAGTGTAAACTGTCACTGTCTGATTTGCTCCCAACCCATAAACACACACACACACACACACACATACATGTTTATAACATACCAGCAGCGGTTTTACTGAGGTGAGATATGGGGCATTCTTAGGAAAAATTACCATTTGTGTGTTACATGTGTTCTTATCCTGATATAATTAACTGATACTGAACTTAGTCACATTATTTGATCAATTTAACTTTGAGAAAATGTTACATTTGTATTTTTAGTTTTACAATAAAAAAATTGGTGTAGAAACAATTTTCACTTAGAAATTGGTAGTACATTTTACAAAAAATATGCAGAAACCGCAAGTAACACATTGAATTAAACATGAAACTAGAAATAGAAAAACTGAAATAGTATTTTCTTGTAAAAAGTACTCCAATAATCTTTGTTTTATTTACAAAATTTTTTTTTTTACAGTGTACTTTTTTCCTGGCACTCAACCTGCTGTGACATTTATATCATTTAAAATACAGATTTGATTTTTGTGACTTCATTTGGGGAACATTTTAAAAATGACCACATAGTTCAAACAGAGGTACATTTCTCATAAAGTCTATCAATATTTCATTATGTGTACACATTGCCTTGTCAAGCTCAATAGTTCAGCTCTTTTATGGGAAGAAATAGTGTTCTTGGCACAAAAATACTAACTGTAAATAATGTGTCTGACACTGATATTTGCTAGATAAGACTGTTAACAGACATTTTTTTTTTTGCACTGATCTTAAATTCCTGTAACATTCAACCCCAAGACATTTACAAGGGTTGACATGCTTTAGAGACTAATGTCATGGGCTATTTAAATTATAATGTGTGATTTCATACAAAGCACACCAAAACTGAGTGATAGTATCATAATTTACTCATATGATACTTATGATACTACTTAGAGTTATGAGGCTGAAATAATGCAGCACTTTAGGGTTGGCCTTAAAGCTATTATTGACACTTTAAAAGACTATAATCATAATTTAGGACTCAGAATTAAAGTTTAAGAAATGTCAACATGAAATGAAAATTCATTTTTTAAATGCATTGAGAATGATTCATCCATGCATATGTTTCACTTTAAATTATTTGTTTTTTTTTGACCAATTCAAGTTGATCCGTTTTACTTGGATGTACATCCCAATACAGAAAACAAATCTGTTGCTGTATCTTCACGACTTTCAAAGTAGTATTCATTCAGTAATATTTTGTTGACCACTAATCTAAATATTTAGGACTATTTATAGCCCTGTTTTGTATGTCTGGCTGGTTAGGGCCATGATACTTTGGCCCACAAGTGGAAAAAAAATGATTTATTGAAAGTTCAACAGTAACAGTGAAGCCACAAATGCCACTGCCTCCTGAGAATTACCCATGTATGAGTGCAAAAGTCATTGTAAGGACAAATTCAGATGTATTTTCCGTGAACGAATGTGTGCAATGCAACACAAGAAGCATGTCTGAATTTACAAGATGCTAAACCAAGCTCTGTTTACACACCCACACCAGTTAACAAAAGATCCCTCAGGTTCTCTGAATATGGCCACGCATTGACAATTTATGGCCGCCCACAGTCAAGCCTGTTGGGTTAACAGGTACATCTGTGATGAGCATTTTTGTGGAAATCTGTTACCTATTGTGTGTCCCAGGTGCCTTCCACCTCCTGAAAGAAACATGTTTTCCCAGGTAACTGCACACCCTTTATAGGAACAGTCTTTCAATCCCTTGAGCTACAATTACCTGAATTTGTATCGATACTCAGCCCACAAACAAAGCTTTAACCCATGTTTTTCAAGGTGTTAACAATGTTTACCCATGTAAAGAGCTGTCTCAGCAGATCACCCTGATGGTTTAGGTATCTGCTGTCTATTCTGTGCTTTCTCTTTGATAGAAATATGAAAAGGAAGTTGACGGCGGGGTTGCCCAGGGAAACATTCCTTCTTGATATATAATATTTCCACCAGTTCAGTTAAGTTTCTCACAGTACAGATCAGCAAGTATCTGTGCCAAAAATATTGGATTGAGGCGTTACACTTTCTTTCTGTGTATCAGGTCTATTATCTGCAAACTTAAAGGGCTCCTAAATTATCATTTTATTTTCTCCCCTGAGGTCCAGTTATAGTGTTAGTCAAGGTTTCTGCACCAAAACATTCAGAACAGTTAGGTGATTTCTCCATCCTTTGAGCCTTCACGGTTATAGTTTAAACGTCTGCTAAATGAAAAAAATGCACATGAAATGATTAGAGGCCGTGTTAAAATAACCGTAAGCCATTTTCTAATGCAGGTTCTAGTACAATGTTTGGTAGACTTTAACACAATTTGCTCTTATTGGTAGTTTTTCTGGTGTTAGGAACATTATGTAACCTTCCTTCCATGGTTGGACCAAGAACCCCAAATAGGTATTGCATGTAAACATGCACGAATGTACTCATCTGTATGACTTTCAGAGATACAAAACGAGACGTTTATGCAGTTTAGTTGAATGTATGATCTTTATAGACTAGGGGGGAGCTCTAAAAGTTGCATTATGCTTTCATAGTACAACTCTATTAATCAAAAATCCAAGAAAATATTGATTCCTCATGATACGATCCTTTTAAAATGTACATATGCAACAGAGACATATGCATCCTTCAAATGCAAGCTAAATTTGAATGAAAATGTGAGCTGATAGGTGATCTGCACCCTTCCCCCCTGAATAAACACACGCCAGCCCTCCATCTTTTGCGAGGCCTCATCTGGTAGTGTTTAAGGTTTCGGAGGTGCTCTATCCCAGGCACAGAAACTGGATCATCCCATTGGGGTTCGGATATAGCGGAGGCCCCCACGGCAACACTTTGTGCCTAAAAACCAGCACACATATTATTCATGGGAATTCTCTGCATTATGTTTGAACACTAGGACGCAATGCCTTGGTGTGATACTTTATACACACTCTTTGACTATACAAACTGCAAACCCAGCAGCCTCCTCAAGTCTACTGTAACAACGATAAAAGAAAACTCTTTGATCTAAAGGTACATTTTGAAAAACCACTTAATCTCAAAGGGGAAAACACAACCTTGTTTAATAAAGACACTAAGGCATTTGTATGTAGCATCACATGGACATTATTTCCAAGTTTTCCCTTACTTTCCATGAACCTCATTCCATCCCTCTCGCTTTTGTATCATTCTCTTTCTCATCACTTTATCCACCCATTGCTGTTTTTCCAACACCATGTTTCACTCCCAGACGCCTCCATTTTAACACACACACACACACACACAAAACACACTCTCTTTTCCTCCTGCCTTAATATCTGGCCCTTCCTGGAATCAGACACTTAAAATAAACAATCTCTCTGTATAACACAGTAAGGCCCTCTCTCCCAACACACTGACATGCAGCAGAGCACAACCCTCAAACACTCCTTAAATGTAACACTGGAAACACACCGAATCACAGGTAATATTGTTACTTTTGCAAAAAAAAAAAAAAAAAACGTATTTTTTTTCAGAGCTGCAGTCTAAGGAACATTTAAACTGTTATATAGAATTAACATTAAAAATGATCACACAATGTTAAGTATAGTTCCAGACTTTTCATCCCGTTTTCATCTGCGTCCAGGTCAGGATCTGACACATGACGACGTCAGACAAATTGGATCAATCCCATAATAACACTCAGATCCTCAGACTAATTGCTTTAGAGAATGACATTGAATTAAAGCATTGGTTCTCAAATTCGTCCTCCTTTGATCAAATCAGAATCTTCAATTACCACCTATAGTCACAATATCGCCACAAACTTAATCATTATAAACAAAAAATATACAATATCACATTTTAATTAAAATTCATATTTATTTATTATTTTAGTTTTATATATTAATTTATTTTGTATTTTAGTTTTATAAAGTTAAAATAAATAATTTAATTACAAATATTTTTATTTAATTGTAATTTAATTTAATAAAATGTAATTGTATATTTTTGTGTACTAACAAAACGTACCAAAAAGAACATGTTGAGTTGGAAAAAATGTAAAGCAAAACAAAAGATGTTGTTTTTCTTAAGGGGAAGTGTTAATAAATTTTGTTATATAACAATCTTTTATATATAAACTTTTTTTTTTTTATTACTTTATAACTTTGCACATTTACTATCCTTAAATTGGTCTTGGTCTGATATATAAATTAGAAAGTGGGGAAAGAGAATTTATATGACATTGAATTTTATATCTTATTTGTATATTGTTATATGCTGTAACTGATATTTATTAATTTATTAAATTAGATTTTTTTTTTTTAATGAAGAAGGATTTCTATGGATTTTTGGACATATTTTGGATTTATCACTGTTATCCAAGACTTGCTGCAAAGGTGTTGCTGCCATCTATTGTTCATAAATGGAACATTCAAAAGGCCATTTCCTACAAGATTTGAAAGAACACACTTTACCACAGATTTATGACACATTTTATTTAAAAAACAAGACAAAGCAAAGTCATAATTCTCCGATATTCACAAAACCATCTGGACCAAATATTCCTCCCACCTCACATAGAATTAAAAAATTAAAAGTGTAGGAAAAGAAACATGAGTACAGTGACACTGTTGCTGTATTTATTCTGTGTATGAGAATGACGCCCCTGAGTACTAATCAAACAACATAGTTACCTATTAATTTCAGGTTTTGAAATCAATTATTGTGGCTAAAAGGGAGCCAAATATCCAAGACCAGGCAGAAGAGTAGGTGACAACACAGATTCAGACAGGGGTACAAATTCTGTTAGACTAATACATTAGACAAAACCATGCAAAAAAAAAAAACTTGTCATTTACAACACAATACAGTGACCTCCCTCTTGCAATTCATAGTGTGCCTATACAGGCTACGGTACAACTGTACACAGTTGCTGCAGACACATGCAAGAAGAGCAAACAAATATTTTACACTTTTCTAACACTAGACAACAATTGTGCATAAATAAGCATCCCAGAATGTAAAATCTTTCTATTACATTATGGCAGGTGTGTTCACTAGTATAAAATGAGTCAAAAACAATTAAATGAACAAGCTAAGGATTGACAGAACATGTAATGATGGCCAACTAAATGAACAATGCCTTAATTACTTATAAAAGTGAAAACAAAGCAAGAATACCATAGCAGTCGTCAAAAATTAATCTTGATTTGTTGATTGGATTCAATAGCATAATCTAAAGATTTTGAGCAGTACTCTACAGTTATAAACAAGACTGTTTTCAATCAGCTCAGGGCACAACACAACATTACATGTGTCATTGCAGAACATGACCAGAATCCTTTAAAAGATGTGTATGAAGGCAGGGATGGGTTAGCACAAAAACGGACAGAGGACAGTGAACGTGGGATATGGCTAGAAAAACATTTTCTATTGTAATTCCGCCCAACTCCTTCAAACGCAGCAGCCCTGACAGATTATCTATTTGATCCAGATGGTTTTTCTGCTTCCCTTTGAGGTGACGGCAAAAGGAAACAGATGAAATACATGTCATACATACAAAATTAAGATAAAAATAAAAAGCATGAAAATAAAGGTCTAGTCATTCCGACAGCCACCGGTCTGTTCCTGATACACCTCAATCACATCCTCATCTTCCATTCCCAGCTGAAACAGAGAGAGAGAGAGAGACATGGTGAGCAGGAGCAGGATTGATTCGACTGTTTATGCTCTTGTACAGCTAAAAGTAGCTTCAAATTTTAGCCTAAAGGAGCAGAACAATGCTGCTTTAATGCCTTATCTTGTAGCAACCTTAAAGGAACAGTTCACCCAAAAATGAAAATTTGCTGATAATTTACTAACTCTCAGGCCATCAAATCTGTTCTTCATCTGAACAGATTTGGAGAAATTTTGCATTACATCACTTGCTCACCAATGGATCCTCAGCAGTGAATGGGTGCCGTCAGCATGAGTGTCCAAACAGCTGATGAAACCTTCACGCAGCTTTTCGGTTCTTAAGACGTTAATGGACTGAAGTTGTGTGAATTATTTGTGGATTATTATCAGGGTTTTTATCAGCTGTTTGGACTCTCATTCTGACGGCACCCATTCACTGCAGAGCAAGTGATCCTAATCTGTTCCAGTGAAGAAACACTCACCCACATCTTGGATGGCCTTAAGCAAATTTTCATTTTGGGGTGAACCATTTCTTTAACAATTTGAGAGACAGAGAGAGAGAGAGAAAAAAAAAGCATTTTGTGTTTATTTTTATCCTGTTACAGAACAGAAATTAGCTACTTTTACATAGAGTATAATAATCAGTTAATATTAATTAGCTCAGTCAGAAAAGCCTTCATGTGAACAACTCAATAGGGAAAAAACTAGTCGTCTGAGCGCAATCCGAATGAAATTTCTATTCAACTGAAAGAAGTGGTGCAGATCTTATATAATAACTATAAATATAACACTTAGTAATAATTATATAATAATTGCTAAAAATGGCTTGTTTGCATATTTGAGAACTCCATCCCACCAATCTCTGCTAAACACTATTATTCTGAGATATCCAGCTATTGGAGAAAAAGTGGGCATGAAGTTTATTCACTACAGTTCAAAAGTTTTGGGTCGTTAAGATTTTAAATTTTTGAAAGAAGTCTCTTATGCTCACCAAGGCAGCATTTTTTTTGTATACAGTAAAACATATTTATTGTGAAATATTATTACAATTTAAAATCATTTTTCTATTTTCATATATTTTAAAATGTCATTTATATCTGTGATGGTGAAGCTGAATTTTCAGCAGCAATTATTCCAGTCGATCGTGAATTGTGTTGATTTGTTGCTAAAAAAAAAAACATTTCTTATTATTATAAATGTTGAAAACAGTTGTGCTGCTCTATATTTTTGTGGAAACCTGTTCATTTTCAGGATTATTTGATAAAAGTAAAGGTCAAAAGAACAGCATTTATTTGAAACAGACCTTTTTGTAAAAGCTTTATAATATAAATGAGCATTTCAGCACCCAGATTTTACATCTGATAATATGTGGTGAACCAAAAGTCGGAAAAGTTTTGTTGCAAGTGTAAACAAAAATATCATTAAAATTTAATATTTATTTTTGTATTGATTGGATGCATGGCCTTTGCCATCAAAAACAATAGGGAATTTTTGTTCTCTTCCATTTACCTGTTGCAGTTTTACTCATGGAAGTATGTACTGTACCTCTTTGGGGGTCTGGTTATCTGCAATTCTCTGTCCCTCGAAAAGAAACCTTAGAGAGTTCATGGGTACTCCCTGCATAAAATAGAAAAACAAACAACATCAAAACCGGAAATTACACCTGCAAGAGGCTGAAAAAAATGAAAAAACTGTTTCTAATATCTAAATTTATGTCATGTCTACTGCGGTGCTCAGGGTTCCTACAGTACATTTTACATTTCATTTCAAAATTCCATACTTTTCCAGACTCCTCTGTAGATTTTTCAGACTATACTGAACATCTGTTTAATGATTTTAAATTCCAACTGTTAATATGTATGTATCACCCTGACTATGTATGCACTTCTGTTGCCAAATAATTGCGGAAATATTGTAGCTAGGTTCTGTAGTTCATGCAAATCAATTAACTCCAAAAACAAATATGTTCAATGTTCAGCATGTTATTAAAACTGCAATGCTAATTTACAAGATTATGTTTTTTATACTTCTACACTTTCACTGACCACATACATTTTAAATACTTTCAATTTATAAGTTACAAAATAATATTGGCACTGTGGCAGTATATGCTATACAGTATAATAATGTTGGCTATACTATGGATTTATTGATAAAAACATTACAAGGCATTATCACTACATTCAAGTCCTCATCCATGAAGTATTAATGAAGTTCAAAAAAAGACTCTTAAGCCCCGTTCACACCAAGAACGATAACTATAAAGATAACGATATTAGCGTCCACACCAGCGAACGATATCGTCTGTTTATTCTAAGCGCACATGCGTCTGCCGCTTTAAATTCTTGAGCTCGTTACAGCAGGATGGATTCTGATTGGCTGTCAGTGTTTTATCGTTCATCAGCTGGAAAAAAAATCGTTTTGAAAGTGATCACAACGATATCGTTCCTCTGTATCGTTATAGTTGTGGTGTGAACTATGCTATTCTTTAATATTGAGAACGATTTTTAGAACTATATATTTATCGTTATCTTTATAGTTATCGTGCTTGGTGTGAACGGGCCTTTAGACTCTAAAGAAACACACATAATGCTCCATACTTATCCAGACCTGGAAATCACAAATAATCAAATTCCATACAGTGTAGGAACCCTGAGTGCTTTGATATAGACATTATTAACATTAATGTTCATTAATGGGGTTATTAAATTTATCAACACTGAAGACTGGTGTAATGGCTGCTGAAAATTCAGCTTTGAAGCAAATAATAGGAATAAGTTAAATTTCAATAAATAAATAAAATAGAAAATCCCTGAAAAAACTGATCAAATGTGTGCTAGTGATGACTCACCTGTCTCTGACTGTAGGATTCCTTCAGCTTCTTTAAATGTGTCGTCATCTTCACTTTGAAGTGAATTTCGCTGTTGTCCTGCAAAAGGGAATGAAATCATACATTTTGGCAAGATTACCCAAATGGGATCTGATAACCTGAACTTCATGGTGAACTAGCAAAAGTATGCCTCTCTTTACCTGACCGATCACTTTCAGTTTAATATATTCTCCATCTTTCTTCTCGCCTCCATCACTTGAGGGCTTGGTCTCCTAGTAAAGTAAAACGAGAGCCATTAGATTCTATATGACATGTTGTTTTGTATCCTATGCAAGGCAATGAATGGGTGAGGGTTCAGTAAAACAATTCTTGGATATATTATATTATTAAATAGATCTGATTTTAATTTGTTCAGCCTGATGCAGTTTGTTTGCTCGGTGCTTTATTTACATCTTCATTCTATAGTGAAAGAAACTGATGAGCCGTGCTCCTGTGCTTTGACTGTAAACATACAACCAGACCTACTACAGTAACGTTAAAGCATCGCGGACTGATAATGCGACCACAAGACCAAACATAGACCAACATGACCAAATATAACATCTTTTCATAATTAAATTATACAAAAGAAATGCATAAACAGTGGCTCAAATGTTCAGCATGGTCCATCAGCTCAAGCCAGCATGAACTTTACTTTCAGGGCCCAGAGCAGCTAACTTAACTAGCACCCAGGCTAAGGGAAAGGTTTAAGGAAGAAATTCGCCTCTTTTTCAAGTTTATAAACCCAGTAAACGGGAATAATGTACGAAATTCCGGAACCAACGACAATATACGGTTTAAAACGCTATAGCTGTTTATTCAGTATGACTTTCCCATCCACATAGTCAGCTAGCCATGAAAACACAGACAAGGCTAAAAGATGGGCCCACTTATTTTCAATTTCGACAAGTCTGTCTTTCTGTTTTCCTCTCACAAACAAGTTCGATTCTATAAAACAGGTTTAAACTCACCGTGTCTGACATGGTATTCCGCAATATACAGCCCTTCTTAAGACCACGATCGCTTGATTTAAATAATGAACTGTAATGTGCAGTAATGTGAGGTTTTGCTACCAGCAGACTCACAACACTGCGCCGTTGGCGTCATTGGAAAAGGGGCGGGACTTCCCATGACGCTAAGTCGTTGACCTAACCGGTGTTGTTTTTCTCATCACGCTCTTTCTGATTGGCTCCATTCGCCCTCGGCGAGGTTAGTGTTGGATACTTCAGTGAAACGTGGGGAGGCATGTACTGTTCCAAAGCCAACTTTACAATATTTTAACGAGAGTTTTAAAAGGGTTACGAAATAAAAAAAATTAAAATAATACATAACCATTTTTATGTTGGATTGTAGATATTCAACATTAACCTATAATAATTAAAATAAAATATAAACATACAGAGCTGAAAATCTGAACATGAACAGTAAGGAGTTGGTGTTTTAAGTGCATAGTCTGTATATGTGGTCTTGTAATGCCAATGAAAACAGCATGAGATTCCTCTAGTTCAGACGAGAGTGTACATGCGCACATTTCATTGGTAGTACTGCGCATGCTCACACTGTCCCCACGTGCGCACCGCCGCGTGTACGTCGAGCGACTCGCTTCAGCGGAAGACTCTCAATGTGGGGAGCGCGGCAGTGAACTTTATTTAGAGCTAGAAAAAAAAGTCAAAATGTTAGTGTTATTTGAAACTGCCGCTGGCTATGCCATTTTCAAGGTAAGCATATTTGTTATGTTGTTAAAGTTTATATCATGATGTTTTTTTGCAGAAGTATTCTTAGGTTTTGGGTTTACTATTAGCTAGCCAGCGTAGTTAGCAGTGCTATCAGACCAAAGACTTTCGGAAAGTCGCAAGTTAAACCTTTTAAGTACTAAGTTCGTGAATGTACGTGCTCAATTTCTTGTAACTATGTATTTAACCAGATTTTTAAGTGAGGTCAGTAAGTTACTGGTCAGCTTGTGTCATGTGGCCCGCGCTGCGGCACAGCCACGTTGTGTTTTCGGGGCTGCTCATGAGAGCTCTTCACTGCCTGTTCTTCGCGTTAGGACGATTTTTCAATCAGTCAGTCGTGGAAAATATCATTTAGTTGTCAGAAATGTTTAAATAGCCGAGAAATTCCGTTTTACATAGATATGCTACTATTAAAGACGCTCTGTACAATTTAAAGCGGCATGTCATTACTGGTACAAGGGTCCACATGGTCGCTCATGTCGAGCATTTTATGGTAACGTTATGAGTAATTTTAGGCATCTCAGTCATGACAGATATATTTATTTAATGATCAGCTTTTTGTTTTGTGTAGGTCCTGGATGAACAGAAACTCCAGCAGGTGGACAGCCTGTGGAAGGAGTTTGAGACGCCAGAAAAAGCCAACAAAGTGTGAGTTGTACTTTTGTGAATGTAATTTTCCTACTGGTTTTTGTCTCAGAAATGTCCATGATAAGAAAGCGTTTTGTTTATGGCAGAACTACAAATTTTAAGCATTCACACTTTCATGGGAAACCGGGAAATATATGATGCTGTTGTCCATGACTAGACAAGTCATTGGAATTAATAAAATAAGTAAATTTCTGTGGTGACTATTTTTTTTTTCTCGCTTAAACTAAGATATTTTCTTGGACAAATGTATCATTTTAAATGTATTTGAAATCTGTACTTGGTAAACGCAAACAACTAGGAATCTCACAGCATTTCCCTGGTTGAAATGTGTGGGAACGCTGAACATTTTTAAAAAATCTTGGTCACTGTGTCCTAGTCTGTGAATATTTCATTTATTTTTATTTTCAATTGTGCATTATCAGTAACACTCTTTGTATGTTCTTTCAGTGTAAAACTGAAGCACTTTGAGAAGTTCCAAGATACAACAGAAGCTCTTGCAGGTGCTGAATTGAAACATCAACACCTGTTATCCTTTATTTGTGCTTTATTTATGAATGCAAAGCTGATTGACTGTCCTTCAGCGGTGTGTCTATGATGTATCTGTATGTCTGACTCAAACATGAGGTCGCCAAACAGTAATTCGTCACTACCACTGAGACCACAGATTTCACTTCATTTATCTGATTCTAAATATATGATTAAAATGTAAAACAACATTAATATATTTCTAAAATAAAAAAAAAACATTCATTTAAAATTATTTTATTTTCTTATGTCAATATCAGCGGCCACGGCGATGGTGGAGGGGAAATTGGGGAAAAGTCTGAAAAAAGTTCTCAAGAAAGTTGTGGCCAAAGAGGCTCATGAGCAGCTGGCCATCACTGATGCTAAATTAGGAGGAGTCATTAAGGTAAAATGAAAACAGCATGAGATTCCTCTAGTTCAGACGAGAGTGTACATGCGCACATTTCATTGGTAGTACTGCGCATGCTCACACTGTCCCCACGTGCGCACCGCCGCGTGTACGTCGAGCGACTCGCTTCAGCGGAAGACTCTCAATGTGGGGAGCGCGGCAGTGAACTTTATTTAGAGCTAGAAAAAAAAGTCAAAATGTTAGTGTTATTTGAAACTGCCGCTGGCTATGCCATTTTCAAGGTAAGCATATTTGTTATGTTGTTAAAGTTGATATCATGATGTTTTTTGCAGAAGTATTCTTAGGTTTTGGGTTTACTATTAGCTAGCCAGCGTAGTTAGCAGTGCTATCAGACCAAAGACTTTCGGAAAGTCGCAAGTTAAACCTTTTAAGTACTAAGTTCGTGAATGTACGTGCTCAATTTCTTGTAACTATGTATTTAACCAGATTTTTAAGTGAGGTCAGTAAGTTACTGGTCAGCTTGTGTCATGTGGCCCGCGCTGCGGCACAGCCACGTTGTGTTCTCGGGGCTGCTCATGAGAGCTCTTCACTGCCTATTCTTCGCGTTAGGACGATTTTTCAATCAGTCAGTCGTGGAAAATATCATTTAGTTGTCAGAAATGTTTAAATAGCCGAGAAATTCCGTTTTACATAGATATGCTACTATTAAAGACGCTCTGTACAATTTAAAGCGGCATGTCATTACTGGTACAAGGGTCCACATGGTCGCTCATGTCGAGCATTTTATGGTAACGTTATGAGTAATTTTAGGCATCTCAGTCATGACAGATATATTTATTTAATGATCAGCTTTTTGTTTTGTGTAGGTCCTGGATGAACAGAAACTCCAGCAGGTGGACAGCCTGTGGAAGGAGTTTGAGACGCCAGAAAAAGCCAACAAAGTGTGAGTTGTACTTTTGTGAATGTAATTTTCCTACTGGTTTTTGTCTCAGAAATGTCCATGATAAGAAAGCGTTTTGTTTATGGCAGAACTACAAATTTTAAGCATTCACACTTTCATGGGAAACCGGGAAATATATGATGCTGTTGTCCATGACTAGACAAGTCATTGGAATTAATAAAATAAGTAAATTTCTGTGGTGACTATTTTTTTTTTCTCGCTTAAACTAAGATATTTTCTTGGACAAATGTATCATTTTAAATGTATTTGAAATCTGTACTTGGTAAACGCAAACAACTAGGAATCTCACAGCATTTCCCTGGTTGAAATGTGTGGGAACGCTGAACATTTTTAAAAAATCTTGGTCACTGTGTCCTAGTCTGTGAATATTTCATTTATTTTTATTTTCAATTGTGCATTATCAGTAACACTCTTTGTATGTTCTTTCAGTGTAAAACTGAAGCACTTTGAGAAGTTCCAAGATACAACAGAAGCTCTTGCAGGTGCTGAATTGAAACATCAACACCTGTTATCCTTTATTTGTGCTTTATTTATGAATGCAAAGCTGATTGACTGTCCTTCAGCGGTGTGTCTATGATGTATCTGTATGTCTGACTCAAACATGAGGTCGCCAAACAGTAATTCGTCACTACCACTGAGACCACAGATTTCACTTCATTTATCTGATTCTAAATATACGATTAAAATGTAAAACAACATTAATATATTTCTAAAATAAATAAAAAAACATTCATTTAAAATTATTTTCTTTTCTTATGTCAATATCAGCGGCCACGGCGATGGTGGAGGGGAAATTGGGGAAAAGTCTGAAAAAAGTTCTCAAGAAAGTTGTGGCCAAAGAGGCTCATGAGCAGCTGGCCATCACTGATGCTAAATTAGGAGGAGTCATTAAGGTAAATGGCAAGTTTTCTAAATATTGCGGGAAATGTAAGTACAAGCCAGTGCAGTTTGCTTTATGCTTTCCATATGAAATCATGTTAAAGATATTTGCACTATGAAACCCTACAAGCTGTGATGATGACGACCTTTGTGTCATGTTGCTGAAAAATCATGAAGCCTTTTTGTCACTACCTCATCTGAGCTTGTGTTTACCCCTTGAAGAATCATTTGGTAGTGGTTGATTTATGGTTAAGCATCAGGGCTGGTAATATGCAAAGACTAGTTCAGTTCTAGGACTCTCATTATAGTTCTCTGCTGTTTTTGCACTGTAAGTTGCTTTAGCTGAGACTCTTTGTTACCCTCTCTGCAGGAGAAGCTGAACCTGAGCTGTGTGCACAGCCCTGCTGTGGCTGAGCTCATGAGAGGCATCAGAAATCAGATGGAGGGACTTATCACAGGTCTTCCTGCCAGAGAGATCAGTGCCATGTCTCTCGGTTTGGCCCACAGGTTAGTTTACAGTTCAAATAGACAATAAATCTCATGATTTATGTCAATGATTATTTCTTGCTGACTGATTTCTCTGAGGATACTAATCAGCATTCGTCACTACCACTGAGACTCTCTGAGCAGAAATTCACATTACTCTCAAAATTCATGGTTTTGCACAGAGATTGACTGGTTTTCTTGTCATATTTCCTCCCAGTCTTTCACGGTACAAGCTGAAGTTCAGCCCAGACAAGGTGGACACCATGATTGTTCAAGCCATTTGTAAGAAATATTTGTATTTATTTGTGCATACTTGAGCCCAACTATAGATTGGAAGTGGCTTAAACGGCTATACACCTGGTTCAGTCTCTTACTCTGCTGCCCATCTGCAGCTCTGCTGGATGATCTGGATAAGGAGCTCAATAACTACATCATGCGCTGCAGGGAATGGTACGGCTGGCATTTTCCAGAGCTTGGCAAGATCATCACAGATAACCTGGCGTACTGCAAGAGTGTCCGCAAGATTGGTTAGTATACGCTTGTAAGCATTTTATGAAGATGTCTAGATCAGATCTGTTAGATGCTTTTCCCTTTTGTTGGAAAGAAAAACTTTTCATTTCAGTTTTCCTCCCAAACAGTGAGGTCTAAAAGTCGCAGATTAAGTAGAAAACAAACTTAGAAATAAACCAGGTAGATCAACCAAAAATTTAAATTTACCTGCCCTCAGACCATCCAAGATGTAGATGAGTTTGTTTCTTCATCAGAACAGATTTGGAGAGATTTAGCATCCTTGTTCACCAGTGGATCCTCTGCAGTGAATGGGTGCCGTCAGAATGAGAGTCCAAACAGCTGATAAAAACATCACATTATTCCACAAGTAATCTATGTGAATCCAGTCCATCAATTAACATCTTGTGAAGTGAAAAGCTGCATGTTCTAAATATATATAAAAATAATAAAAAAAACCCTCATCATTAAGACTTTAACTTCAGGCTGTCGTTACTGGCCAGTATATTGGCCTGAGTAAATTGTATTATTTTTTATTTATTTTATTTTTTTTGTCTGAACTATTTAAAATAAGATTAAATAATAAGAAATTAATTTTTAGGATTTGTTTTAAATTATTTTATTTTTATTTAATTTTTTTGTGGGAGGAATATTTGAATAGTATACAAAAATATTTAAAATGTAATGTTGAACTGTATTTTTCTTCTTTCAAATGTCTAGGTGATCGCACAAATGTGGCATCAATGGATTTGTCTGACATTCTGCCAGAGGAGATTGAGGCAGAGGTTAAACTAGCTGCAGAGATCTCCATGGGAACAGAGGTGTCCGAGGAGGACATTGCCAACATCATGCACCTGTGTGACCAGGTGTGTTCAACATAAAAATGAAGTTTAGATATTTCAGCACCTTGTTGCTTTTAATTGGTTTACATTAATTAGTTTTAACAGTAATTCCATTGTTAATGTTAATTCCCACCCTTTAAGAAAACGTATCACCTCTAGTGTATTTATGCATTTTCTTTTCTCTTTCTCAATCTCTAGGTGATTGAAATTTCAGAGTATCGCTCACAGCTGTATGATTATCTGAAGAATCGTATGATGGCAATTGCACCCAACCTGACAGTCATGGTGGGAGAACTAGTGGGAGCCCGTCTCATTTCACATGCAGGTGAGCATGATTTGGGGAGGGGGGGATAGGAAAGGATTGTGATTGGAAGTGTTAATTTACTTTATGAAACCTCTACCCAGTGTCTAATATTGCATTTTATTTATTTTTTTACTTTTCTTGTGTTTGGCTCTTCAGGATCTCTGCTGAACTTGGCCAAGCATCCTGCGTCCACTGTACAGATTCTTGGGGCAGAGAAGGCTCTGTTCCGTGCTCTGAAAACCCGCCGGGATACACCCAAATATGGCCTCATCTATCACGCCTCTCTAGTGGGGCAAACCACAGCCAAGAATAAGGGTAAAATCTCCAGAATGCTGGCTGCTAAATCAGCCCTTGCCATCCGTTACGATGCGCTGGGAGAAGATACCAATGCGGAGATGGGAGTGGAAAACAGAGCCAAGTTGGAGGCGCGATTACGCTACCTGGAGGAGAAAGGGGTTAGTTGATATGGGGTACCTTTTATATTTGATTATGTGTCGGTGATGAAGATGGCTTCATGTCACAGTCCTGAAAAAACCATGTGGGTCATTTAGTCACTATCTCTTCTGAGCTTGGTTTTGTTTGCTCTTTATATGCAGTTGTTGTATACAGCACTTCTTTCACAGGAAAGCATGCTAAAGTAAAGCAACACTTGTGAGTGTTTGCATTTGCAGTGAGAATGATAAATCCTTGATAAATATTTTTGTCTATTTTCTGTCCTAGATCAGACGTATCAGCGGGTCAGGAAAAGCTCTGGCAAGGGCTGATAAATATCAACACAAGAGGTGAGTGTTTCTTCATCCACATGTTTAGATTGTACTTCACAATAACACTTGACACACTACCATTAAAGTGGTTTGGGACAGTAAGATTTTTTTTTTTATGAGAGAAATTAACTTTTATTCACCAAGGATGCTTTTCATCAAAAAATCCTGAAATAAGTTAAAAAGTTTATTTAAATTGTAGTAATATTTTAGAATATTGCTGTTCTTACTCTATTTTGGTTAAATAAATGCAGCCTTGGTGAGCATTAAAAAACAAAAACATTTTACTCTAGACTTATTTTAGTGTATGTAGAGTTTTTTTTTTTTTTTTTTTTTTGGGGATCAGTAAAATTTACCAAGGATTTATAGAAGCTTGTCACAATAATATTAAGTAATTTTAGTAAAAAAAAAAAAAAAGAACTAATTCCAGTCACACATCAGATCATCAGATTGTCATCCAAATGTGAATTAAGTAAATGTTAAAGTTCCATGTTAATTATTTTTGTAATTTTCAAACCATGTCAGTTAGTGCCCTCAAATACTTTGCTTAAAGTCTTTGGCATATTGTGCATTATGAATGTAACGCACTGTGATTTCACTTTTGGCTGCTACAGAGATTTTTTCAGAAATACTTCATATTTTATGTATTTTCTTTTTTTAATTAAAGTATTAAAGATTATATTTATAAAATATGCTATTTATTGACTTTCTGCCTGTAAGATCTGTTACTGATACAGAAAAAATTCATTGCAATTATTTCAATAACTTGCAAAACTTGAATTGTGACAGCCTTAGATTTACAGTTGTTCTTTTACTTCCTACCAGTGATGTAAAGGTATACGACCCATCTGGGGACTCCACACTACCCACTGTGTCAAAGAAGAGGAAGATTGAAGAGGTAGAGGAGGGCGAGGAGGAAGAGAAGCCAGTGGAGGCTAAAGCAAAGAAAGTAAAGAGGGAATCCCCCACAGAAGGTAAACATCCATACAGCATAACACTGTGGCTTAACTGGTGTTGCAGACACACATTAAATACAGATGAACATTAAATAAATATTAATCACAGGAGAAGCAGAAACAGAGACACCAAAGAAGAAGAAGAAAAAGGAGAAGAAGAAAGCGGAGGAGGAATCCAAGCCAGAAGAGGAGGAGACCGCAATCAGCCCAGCAGAGGAGGTGAGAGGGGTGGAAAGATAAATTCATCTCTGGTTGATGGTGCATTTAATTCTCTGAGTCATTAATATGCTGACATGGAATCATTCTTTAAAGGGATAGTTCACCCAAAAATGAAAATTACTCCATGATTTACTCACCCTCACCCTAGGTGTATATGACTTTCTTCTTTGAGACAAATCCAATCGAAGTTATATTAAAAAATGTCCTAGCTCTTCCAAGCTTTATAATGGCAGTAAATGGGTGTTATTTAGTCCAATAAAGTGCATCCATCCATCATAAAAAGTGTATGGGGGTGAATAAAGGCCTCCTGAAGGGAATCGATGTGTTTTTGTACATATTTAAAACTTTATAAACCGTAATGTCTAGCTTCCACTAAAGGCCCCGATATACTTCAAACGAAGTTCTTTTTCGTTCTTCGTTTGAGGGCAAAAAGAAGTTTGAAAAGGCTAAGCGTCGGTATACTGTTTTCAAACATTCCGACACCCCCGCACTGCTGGAGGCGGGGTTGTAAACATGTGTCACACCACCCACGTGTACCCCCTAAACACAACAACGATGGCGACTGTGAGAGAAGAACAGCTTCGTAAACATCTGGCACCAAGCGACATAGATGGTATGTGCGTCCACTTAACGAAAACAGAAAGAATGTTGGCGAGTTTGCCATTTTAATTCAGCAAATGCGGAGCACAGATGAGGAAGTGCATTTTTCATATTTCAGAATGTGCGCCGCGCGGTTTGACGATCTCTTGAAAAGGGTATCGCCATATGTGAAACATGCAAAAACGCACAGGACACAGATTTCCACTACGGAGAGACTGGCATTGACACACCGAGTACTAGCTTGTGGGGCCACGCAACAAAGTGTGGCTGAAACATTCAAGATTGGACCGTGCACAGCCCGCAAGATAGTTGCGGAGATGTGTTCTCCAGTCTGGCCTCCGTGGAATGAGAAACGAACCGGGGGGAAAAAATTGCACGTATCGCACGTCAAAGAAGGCAGAGTTTCAGAACACCCCCACCGACTGCGTAATCGCCACGGACCAATGGTAGCTCAAAGGTGTTTAGGAGGCAAAACGAACTCCCCCAAAAAGTTCGCTTTGGTGAGCTGTTTTGAACTGTCAAAACGAACTTCGTTTCTGCCTGATTTTGTTCGAAATTACGCCATTTCAGTTCGTTCTTTGATTTCGTTTGAAGTATATCGGAGCCTTAACTGTCGTACGCACGTTCACAATAGAACATCGTTCCTCCCGTGAGAAGTGACGAACGCAGAAGCGCAGAGGAGAGAGCAAAACAAAACACCAGTCACGAATTAGAAGTACAAAACGAGGATTTGTAAAGAAAAATGTCGGAGGATTTCGTTATAAATTAAGATGAGACTGGTTTTCCTTTGCTAAACAAAGGAAACTTTGCTTCCTTTGCTCCTGTACACAAAACTTGGTTCTCACGAGACTAGCATATTCTCACTGAACCTTATGCTACTCCTACGTCATCCGCTGGACACCATTCTCTCGTGTACGCACGTACAATAGTAAGTGGAAGCCAGTGATTACTGTTTATAAAGTTTAAATATGGATATTATTCATACAAAAATGCATCAGTTCGCTTCAGGAGGCCTTTATTCACCCTCCGGTGCCATGTGGGACACATTTTATGATGATAGATGCACTTTATTGGACTTCTTTTGGACTATTGATAAATAACACCCATTCACTGCCATTATAAAGTTGGGAAGAGCCAGTAGATTTTTTAATATAATTCCGATTGTATTCATCTGAAAGAAGAAAGTCATATACACCTAGGATGCCTTGAGGGTGAGTAAATCATGGGGTAATTTTCATTTTTGGGTGGACTATACCTTTTAAGTCCAGCTTATCTGGGGACCAGAATTTACATTGAAACACTCCTTTGAGCACTTCTATGATGTGTGAGAAGTACGTCTTGCAGTTTTCTACATGTTACTACTTATGCTTTATAGACGACAAAAAAGAAAAAGAAGGAAAAGAAACGAGCGGCTGAGGTGGAGCCGGCGGAAGAAGCGCCAGTCAGTCCAGCAGAAGAGGTGAGGACCATGATGCCAGACGCAATCATATTTTGTTTTAGAAATCCTAAAAGTTTTTTCCTTTTACAGACGACAGAAAAGAAGAAGAAAAAGAAGAAAAAGGTTTAAGAAGAGGACGAATAGATGAATTGGACTTTTTTTTCCATGAACTTTGTTGTATATAAAATGACATTTTTATAGTTTTTGGACGTCATATGATGGTCACATCCCCTTTTTGTGTGTCTGGCCCAGCTCACAACAAACCGTTCCTGTGGACTGTCATTCTTCAAAAACAATATATTTTAATTATAGGACATTTTCTCTCCATATTGCTTGATTGCTAGAGAAAGGTCCATAAGATTTATATAATTTGATGCTTCTCCTGTGTATTGAGTTTTACTGGATCAAACAGTTTAGTTAGTCTTTTATAAGTGAATGTTTTCATTTTGAAGTGAGTGAGTGGGATCACATTATAAAAGAAATATGTGTGAGGAGTACGTTTTGTGATGTAAAACTGGGTCATTTGTGTCTCAGGATTATTAAATACTGTATGTTTCTAGCATTTGGGCTCATTTTTTGTTTTGTGCTTTTTCATGGTTAGTGCATTGTACAAAGTGTAACATTGATTGATGTAGTTTAGAAAAATATTGGCCGTTGAACTTCAGCCACAGGGCTGCTCGCCCAAATCTGTAGTGCTGCACTTGACCCATTTTAATTAAAATCTTTTAGATTCAAATCCAAAGCACTTTGTTCCAGATGATCTCAATCCCAAAGAGGAAATACGATGCTGCTTACAAATTTAGTGGAGATGAAACTCTGGACCGTGAGGACATTTAGCCAAATCTTAGGATGGAGTACTTCATGTTTTATTTGTGTGTGTGTGTCTGTTTTACATTCCTCTCTGGTTCCTCCTCTATCTTTGTTCCAGTAAGATCAGACCAAGTCAAGAAACTTGGCCAAAATACTGCATAAATTTAGCCAGCCATCAGTATGTTCTAGGACTAATGAGCAGAAGATAGAGCAGCTATTTTGATTATCTCTTTAACATGAGAGGAAGTGACAGAATCTGGATATCACTGGGCCTCTGAGCCAAGATACAGTAAATCACAGTTCTTAAGGAGAAAGCAGCTCATTTTTAATATTTGTAGGCAAAAAGGCATAGAACTTAATTATCAGTTTGCACTCAAGCGTAAAATGCAAAAATGTTACACCACGTTCAGTTTGCAATGCATTAAATTCTTTTTTTTTTTTATCAAAAGCCTATAAAATGTTTTAAATGTAACTAGAAAATTGTATATTTGTTATAAAAATGGCTGTGGAATTACAAGAGTTATGTATTAATCATGGATGAATTAGTTATTATGGATGATTAATTTACATCCACATCTATTAGTCAGACTTTAAAATAAAAAAATTTTGATGGAGTGAATTAAAGTAAGAAATAACTTTTTTTTTAATGTTTGTTTTGTCTTATTTTTAAGTATTTTAGATCTAAAATCTAGATAATTTTCTTTAAAAACATTTTTAAAAATCCTTTAGATTAATGTTTTTATGGAACTTAATAGGCGCTAATATTGTGTCAGGCTGTAAAAAAAAAAATTCACTCTAATTGGTGCCTTTATTTTGTTAGTGTTGACATGTTTATCCCATGGATCCCAAAATTTCCTCAAATACAGTATTAAGCATTATCATTAAAACCAGATTCATTCTTCTTCAGCTTAATGTTACTTGGTGAGAACACTCCTTAAATGGTGAGAATGAATTGTGGTGGCAGAGATTCTAATGCAGCAAACATTTGCCCTTGTTCTCTGGCTCCATAACCCTTGCCTTAGTAGCGTGGTTCTCTCTGCTCCATTTTGGCTATTAACATGAGAAAATGGTTTTATCAGGAACTTAGACAGATTTACGGAGTTGGCCTTGACCATTTCTTATGGATGGGAGCCCTTGTTTTGCAAAGCTCTGGATATGAATAATTGAGAATGGTCATGTTGCTCACAACACAAATTTAGCCATATTTATGGTGGTTGACGTGTTTGAACCAGTGTCTTTCTAGAAAGAGCATTTATTTTGTAAAATAACTGATGCAAGTAGCAAAGTATAATACAAGTAAAATACAAAATCTAGATCTAGAGTGCTGAAAAATTAGTTCCTTATAAAGCCAAAGGCTTTGGCTTTGTTAAATAATATAGATGACATAGACGATGATCTTTGACCTTTAGCATTATGCTTTGACCATAATCATTTTTGCTTATTAGTATGTCATCGAAGGTCAGCAGCAAAGACATTGATTGATAAAATGGGATTAAATACATAAAGGATATTTGTGACCCTGGACCACAAAACCAGTCTTAAAGGGGGCATATGATGCTGCTAAAAAGAAAATTATTTGGTGTATTTGGTGATCATAAAATGTGTTTATGCGGTTTAAGGTTCAAAAAACACATTATTTTCCACATACTGTACATTATTGTTTCTCCTCTATGCCCCACCTTTCTGAAACGCGTCGATTTTTACAAAGCTCATCGGTCTGAAAAAGCGAGGTGTGCTCTGATTGGCCAGCTATCCAGTGCGTTGTGATTGGCCGAATTCCTCAAGCGTGTGACGGAAATGTTACGTCTCTTACCATATTGTGATGCCTGCGGCAACCACATGTGACGACCTCGGGCTGGACTCCGTTTCATACTTCAACTTCAGCGCGAAGTTGAAGAATTTCCTCAGCGACCAGCACGGATCAGCTCCAGGCATGACGAAGCAAATATCGTCCTCTTTTTCAGATGATGTATAAATCTCAATTTCGAAAAATTGACCCTTATGACTGGTTTTGTGGTCCAGGGTCACATTTGTGTTATTTAACATATTTAATTATTGCAGGTTTGCATCATATTCTGAGTTTGCATTTCACTGTTTTTATTCATTTTGAGGAACACTGAATCTGTTTTTGTGCGAGTGAGATGAGTAAATGCATGTTCACATTTGGTCTAAATACAGTAAGCATCATGTTTACACAGCGCACACAATGCACTCACTCCCAATTTCTCTCAACATGGGAACAGGAGAGCTGTCAGTCAATTAAAAAAGTGAATGTTCTGTGTTTTTGACCCACATATGCATTTTATGGTTCAAAAATACAGGTTAATATTCTATTGGCAGTCTCTGTGTCATGACGTCTATTACCACAGACAATATTTTCTCTCACAACCGACTACAGTATAAATGTGGAATAATATATAAACACAATTATATACTAGTGTTTAATCAAAATAAAAGGAAAATTATGTAGTATTTGTATGTTCAAGACATAACTAAAAAAGGAATCATATTTACAAAAAAAAGTGCTCAGGTCAATTTCTAACATGCATCAGTGTTTTCCAACAATTACTGAGTATCTGAAATGTCTTCTCAGTCCATTAGTCTGCTTTCACCTTCGGCATGCAAGATGCCTCCTGACTGATCTGTGGTCCTGTCAGTCGCTCTCCTATGTTCCCACAGTACAGAAGAGAACGCATGGGCCATTTCTGTGAAAGAAGACAAGTCCATCACTATTTCTCCATGTATATATTAAATACACAAGATACTGAATCCCTTAGAAAACCTAGAAAAAATGTTACAATAATGTAAAACTTTAAATAGATAGCACTATATATCGATATGTAACATGCTATTTCTGACCGTGTTCTCCATTACATATTGACCTAATATTAACAAACATTCACCTTCACAGGATGCAGGTACTCTGCTCTCTGCAGGATGGTATGGTCCCCCAACATCCCACCCTGGTCCAGGGTTTCGGTCAGGTGGGCGATATAGTTGGTGGCCAGTACCAGGACGTCCAGCTTGGAGAGTTTTGTGTCGGGAGGGACGGAGGGTAAAGCAGCCTGCAGGCTGTGGAAGGCTTGTCTAAGGTTCCGAACACGACTCCTCTCTCTCGCTGCATTCTCAGGAGAGTTTTGGGTCTTACATGCTCTGGATGGAGTTGTCGGTTCAGACCTTACCTAAGACAATCAAAAAGGAATGAGCGAAAACTTCTTACCATGTCTTGTGAGTCTTTAGAGGTGGGTCCCATTTTATATTAGGTATCTTCAATTACTAGTTGTATCAAACTATACTAGTTATATGAAAAAATGGTTACACTTTATTTTACAGTACATGTACTTACGAAAGAAAGTACTGTAGTATAAGGCAGCTACATGGGTTAAGTTCCGGTTCAGGGTTAGTACCTAGTTATTATCCAGTTATTGTAATTAGTGTACACAAGGAACATGCATGTAAAATAAATGCTATCCAAAAAAGAATAATTGTTAGGTACGATGTATTTATTGTGTTCATATGGGATTGCAAAACACTTTTGCTGCTACTGATGTGGAATACGGGTAGGTTAGGCACGGGTTTAGTGGTATGGGTAAGTTTAAGGGTGGTTAAGGGGTCAACAGTGTAATTACAGATGCATTTACTTAAATTAATTACAGCCGTAATTATATGAATGTATTTTTAAAATACAAGTACAATGTAAATACCTTTGTCTACAACATAAATGCATTGTACACTTTGAAAAATGTTCTTTCAAAGTTGTAAATAAAATAAAGATTAATGGATTACATTTTACAACAAAATACTAGTTTTTAATTAGTTTACTTAGTTATAATTAGTTTTTCTACTTTAAAATTTCATGTTTAATTTATGTTACTTGGTGTTTCTTTGTAATGTTTTGTGAAATGTAGCTATTTCTGAGACAAAATTGCTTCTACACATTTTTAGTGTATCAAAAGATTAATTTTAACATTAGTACATAGTATTTAAATATAATCTAAAGTGGGTTTGAAATCTGTTACGGACCACTGATGAAAAAGCTTTTATTTTGCCTTTTTTATTGTAATACAAACTTTTCATTATAAATTATATTATCAGAAAAGTTGAAATTAAATATTTCAGAAAATTTTAGTATAATACAAAGTTTTTTTTAAAATATATATTTGTAATAGTTTTCGAAATAATATTTATTTAATAATATTATTTATAATTTATTTTTCATTTTTATTTGTTAATATTTATTTATAATAATATTTATTTATTAATACAAAAAAAATTCAACATTCTGTACTGAAGTAATTTGGAACTAATTTGTGAAAAGCCACGATATTCACTTTTGATGCGCATGTTGATACACAATAAAACCCAACTCATGATGTCTTATTTCTCTTCATAACCAAACGGTTTAAATCCTTTTGAGCGCAAACCACTTCATCCACTTCTTCCTTCACTCACCCACTTCTTTGGCTCTCGATGTGTTCCCTGTTTCATGCATGGTTGTGTCCATCTCTGTTAATACAAAAAAAATTCAACATTCTGTACTGAAGTAATTTGGAACTAATTTGTGAAAAGCCACGATATTCACTTTTGATGCGCATGTTGATACACAATAAAACCCAACTCATGATGTCTTATTTCTCTTCATAACCAAACGGTTTAAATCCTTTTGAGCGCAAACCCCTTCATCCACTTCTTCCTTCACTCACCCACTTCTTTGGCTCTCGATGTGTTCCCTGTTTCATGCATGGTTGTGTCCATCTCTGTGTCCGCACAATCTTTCTTCCTATCTCTCTTCTCTCCAGTGCCACATCCTCTTCCAGCGCTCGCTCTGCCATGAGAACCACCGGCCAGACCACCGAAACAGTGTGTAAATGACAGCATTTGAGCGTTTCCTTCGAAATGCTTGAAGGGGTTCGGCCCTCTCCTCCACCCAAAGGCCCAATGTCCACCCCGCTCGGCTCCATCCCCTCCCTCTGCCTTATCTGGTGAGGTAATGTGGGGATCTTTAAGCGGTACGTTATCTCTCAAACTGCCTCCCACGGGTGCTCACTGCCAAGGGAGCAGACTCAGGAGAGTTGCATGGTGTCCCCAGGCAGGTCTGCAACAGCGGAGAGTCTTGGGAAAAACAGAGAGGCCTCTCGCAGCTGCGGACCCACAGCAGACACAACCTTGACCCCTCAGCCTGCTGGGACGACGTGACCTAAACAATGCAAAGTTACTATGTTGGCTGTCAACTTGATGGGTGTTGATCAGACTGCTTGGGACATGTTTGTCAAGGATGTCTGGATAAAGAGATGTGATGTTGTGCGTAAACATGAAATATTGCTGTTCGGAACTGTGATGTACAAGAGCACAACAACAGGAAGTAGAAGGACATGGCTTTTTAAAAAGAATAAATACATATCACATGTGCTGTTTAACGGCTACTGGCTGACAAGACATCACATATTTGAAAAGAACGCAGGAAAATGGAACAAAGATCCTCTGTACTTGCGCAATTTATTGAACTATGGATTCAGAATTTCTAGTGATTAGTTGCGTCTTTAGTCTGTGCTATAATATTCAAATATACTTCCCAAAAGGAAACGTTATTGATCAGAGGTTGTTCTTTCATAGCTCGAGATATATACAGAAATGTATACATATATACGTATTTACATTGAAATGTTATTTTCTTCCGTAGAGAGCATGAGGGAAATCCTGGCAGAGCATGTCCAGGTCGCATTTCACCCAAAAATCAATATACATTCTTGGGCCAAAAAAGAGGCTAAACACTAAGCTTTGTTTTTAACATTGAGCTAATAGTTTTAACCGCATGAATGAACATCCGAGGGTATGTAAAAGATAGACTATGAAAGATAGACTACAACTTACTTAATGTACTGTATAGTGTCTCATGTAATCACTCAATGAGTGTTTCAACAGCGGAAAGACAGCAGCTTGAAAACACTGTCTCATAACCTCAGAAAATACATTCAGTGTCCATAAACTAGCAAGAAAATTGTACGGTAGAGAGGAGAATTTTTCAAAAATTACATTTATTATATTTTTTATTCATAATTACTCTTTTTTAGTATAATTAATAAAAATGTATAGATATAGCGCTATTATAAAAATGGTATAATATGAACTTGTATACGAATCAATTGTTACTTTTAACCTTAAAGGGGTCATATGATGTTGCTAAAAAGAACATTATTTGGTGTATTTGGTGTAATGAAATGTGTTTATGCGGTTTAAGGTTAAAAAAACATTATTTTCCACATACTGTACATTATTGTTTCTCCTCTATGCCCCGCCTTTCTGAAACGCGTCGATTTTTACAAAGCTCATCAGTCTGAAAAGCGAGGTGTGCTGTGATTGGAAAGCTATCCAGTGCGTTATGATTGGCCGAATACCTCAAGCGTGTGACGGAAATGTTACGCCCCTTACCATATTGTGATGATGCCCTGTCAGGCCGGAGCGATGATTCAAAAACAATAAAACCCATTATTGGGTTGAACTGTTCTGGAACAGTGTTGTAAATACAACTTAACCACTGACTTCTAGTCGTGTCCTCTTTTGGAAGGCCAAACGAAACTTTGTTGTTTCACAACGAAAACTTGTAACACTCCAAAGAGAAAGGAAAAACTGAAATCGCATCATATGACCCCTTTAGGGGGCTCCCTGTATAGCCTAGTTTAGTTTAGAAAAATTGAAAAAAATATTTCCATTGTGCAGCATCTCGTTGTGTTATTTTATATGGATTTACATTGAATCAAACATACTTTACAACATTTATACCGTCTTCTCACTAAAAAAAAATCCACAGAAACTTTAGTAGTACAGTATGGAGCTCAAGTCAGACATGAACAGTTGCAAGCGCACTTGTCGACCATCGATTGCTCTGTGATCGACTCTCATGTCTCCCACCCGCAAGCATTGGGGGAACCACATGGTGGCAAAGTGTCTCCGTACAGAGTGAAGTTCTCCACGGATCAGATGTGTTTTCTAAATAGTTACAGTCTAACAAGATAAAATGTCGCAGGTACAGGCCCGGTTCTTCACCGAAAACAAAAAGTGAGTATATTTGATGTGCATAATACAAATAGCTGAAACGTTTAGCTTAGCTAGATAAGAGATATCCAGTTGATTTTTGCTTGGTAGTATTCATAGTGTTGTTCATATAGCGAAAATAGCTTCTTTATAAGCTATGCTCAGAATTATCTGGGTATTTAACGGTTTTTAAGTGAAATAGATGTAGGCTGTGTTTGTACGTGATGGAAGATGTTCTCCTCATGCTCTTCTCTGTAGGTATCTGATAGATGATGTTCCGTTCTCCATCCCTGCTGCCTCTGAGGTGGCGGATCTCAGTGGTGTCATCAACAAGCTGCTGGAAGCCAAGAATGGTCAGCTTGTTTACCATGCGGTTATTTTAATCACGTGTTTTCACCTTGTTATGCTGCAGGACTTCCTAAAAGTCATTTTCCAAAAATTGTGTGGAATCTATTAATAAGACGCTAACCGATTTAAGGATCATAGACTGTATTACAGAAACTTCCTGTCATAATTATTGAAAATGTCCAAAGTGAAATAGCCATGGTTACAAAACAGGTAGGATGTTTCTGTAATACAGCCCCTGACTGTATTTTCCTTGTAGTTTTCTTAGATTAGATTCACATCACTTGTGTGTCTTTTTACAGATGGACACAAACATGTCGAGTTTGATTTCCTGGTTCGAGGTCAGTTTCTCCGCACTTCACTGGCCAGTCACATGGAGAAAGAGAACATCTCAACGGTATGGCAGTGCATTTAATTTAATCTCGCAAGCACACGTCTATACAGTCTGTTCACTGGCCCTGTGATACATATTTTGCGCACAAAAATTACAAGCACAAATCAGATTTCTTGACAGTAAAGTATCATTTCAGTCAAACTATTTGAGACTGAATTTAAATGGATAGTTAAACCAAAAATGAAAATTCTGTCATAATTTAGTCACCCTCATAAAACGTCTGTTTATCTTTGGAGCTCAAATTTCTATTTCCAAATAAATGTTTCTTTGAACTGTCTCTTCATCAAAAATCCTGAAAAAAAAAGTAAAACGGATATAAAAATATTAAGCAGGACAACCGTTTTCAATACTAGATTAAATATTTCTTGAGCATCAAATCAGCATATTAGAATGATTTCTGTATGATCATGTGATACTGAAGATCCCTAAATAAATCACAGGAATAAATTACATTTAAAAAATGTATTACAAAAGAAAAACGTTATTTCAGATTGTAGTAATATTTTACAATATTACCGTTTTAATATTCTCTCATCATTTTTATCTATCCATTGAAAGTCCATGCAAACAAAATCTTCAAAAAGTAAAAAAATGACACTGTAAAAATAATCCATATGAATTGGTGTAATTGTTTAGCCTTTTCAAGCTGTTTTTAACAGTTAAACTGCTATGAGAACTTGCAAAAATATATTTGCAGGTTTGGTTACATGCTCATCTGTGTTGTGTGTGTGTGTGTGTGTTAACAGGAAGAAGTGGTGGAAATAGAATATGTCGAGAAGTTCACAGCCCCACAGCCGGAGGAGTGTATCATGCATGATGACTGGATCAGCTCGGTGGAGGCAGATTCTGAATGGTGCGTTTCATGCGAAACTAAACCGAAGTCAAAATTTGATTTGCTTGGACAGATTTGTGGCTGATCTATTAAACTCGTTCCTCTGGCCGAATCCCAGGATCCTCACAGGCTCTTATGATAAGACTGCACGGATTTGGTCTATGGAAGGGAAGGCTGTGATGACTGTGGCTGGACACACTGATGTTGTGAAGGATGTAGCCTGGATGAAGCGAGGTGAGAATCTTCAAACTGGATCATTAGTGCATTAATTTAATAGATCACCAGTATGAGATGCCTAATATGTATTTGAATGTATGAATCTGAGAGTTAATGATGCATGAGATTTCTGTCAGTTCTACCTGTGTTTGATGCTTCTGTGCCTTCTAGATGGTCTGAGCTCTCTGCTCCTGACCGCATCTCTGGATCAAACAATCATGTTGTGGGAGTGGAATTCCGAACGGAACAAAGTGGAGGCCCGACACTGTTGCCGTGGACACGCAGGAAGTGTAGACACAGTTGCCGTCGACCCCACTAGGACGAAGGTTTGTGTGTTGTTGCTAGTCTTTTTTTTTGTCAGTTTGTCTTCCCTGTATTATGTACTAGAAGATTTTTTTTTTTTAAGAAATTAATATTCAGCAAGGATGCATTAATCAAAAGTGACAGTAAAGATATTTGTAATGTCACAAAAGATCTCTATTTCAAATAGTTGCGGTTTATTTAAACTTTCAATTAATTAAAGACTACTGAAAAAAATGTGTAACTGTTACCACAGAAATATTAAGCAGCAACTGTTTTCAACATTCATACTAATCAGAAATGTTTCTCGAGCACAAAATCAGCATATTAGAATCATTTCTGAAGGATCATGTGACACTGAAGAGTAATGGCTGCATTGCCATCACAGAAATCACAGGAATAAATTACATTTTAAAATATGTTTTAAAAAACAGTTATTTTAAAATGAAATAATATTTTACAATATTACTGTTTTCACTGTATTTTTGATCAAATAAATGCAGCCTTGGTGAGCATAAGAGACTTCTTTCAAAAACATAAAACAATTTCTTACCAACACGAAACTTTTGAACGGTAGTGTATGCATATTTTAGTTTTTATTTTTAAAGGTAATACCGGTGATGATGATAATATTAACCAAAAATAACGTCATGCATTTGATTTACTCTACATATGTGTGTCTCATGTTTTGTTTTCTCTTCAGTTTTGCAGTGGCTCATGGGACAAAATGCTTAAGATATGGTCAGCAGGTATGTTTTCTTTGGAACCTTCGTTCTGTGAGATGTTTAATTCAAAAAGACAAGATAAACATTCAAGTTCAAAAAAGGAAACAATGAAATGATGTAAGATAATACATTAAAAAAAAAAACTGACTTGTATTGTTGTTGTCCTCAGTGCCAACAGTGGAAGAGGATGAGATCGAGGAACCCAACAGGCCACGCAAAAAACAGAAAACAGAGCAGATGGGGCTCACACGGGTTAGTGTCTATGCATCCTCATGACACAGAGACTCTTGTTATTAATTAATGCTTTTCAGTTTTATAAATGCTTGTTATTCTGCTTTAGACTCCCCTCATGACTTTCTCTGGTCATAATGAGGCAGTGTCCTCTGTGCTCTGGGTGGATGCTGAGGAGCTCTGCAGTGCATCATGGGATCACACCATCCGTCTATGGGATGCAGAGACTGGCGAGCAGAAGAGTACACTAGTGAGTGACACCAGTTAGATCCGTTTGTTTTTTATTTGAAAGTGATTGTAATTATTTTTTTTGCTTTTCATATAAACTTCCTTAAAAAAACCCTGACCCTCTAAAACTTACACTCTCTATTCTATTTCTATTCTTACTACTTGTCTTCTTTAAAAAAAAAAAAAAAAAAAAAGACCCTCTAACGCTAGCGTTCCCTATTCTTTTTCTATTCTATCTACTTTATTATAAAAAATATATATATTTTTTTATTACTTTATTATAAAAAAAAACCTTGCAATGTGTAATCGCATTAGGCTAACCGAGACTTGTCACAGCACTTACATATTATTGCCCTTTTGTTGGTTTTGATTGTTTCTATTGTCCTCATATTTGTAAGTCGCTTTGGATAAAAGCGTCTGCTAAACGACTAAATGTAAACGTAAAACATAAAATTAACATTTTTAGTTCTCTAGTGGCTGTATTTCACAGATATGGACAAGAGAGCATAAGTAAAGTTATATAAAGTTTATAAATAGCTATTTATAAATAATGAATATTGATAATAATAAATGCTGATGTTTATAAATAACAATTTATAAAACATATTGAAGTTATATATGTATTTTATAAATTATGTATTATTATTTATAAATGGCAGTTTATACTTATTTTTACCTATAACTAAGTTGTTGTTTTTTTTGCTTATTTATAATAAATACAATAATAATCATTATTATTATTATTATTTTTTTTTTTATAATTATTATGATGGATGGGGGATTCTGGACAAGTAAAGCGTTTAATTTTGCACCACTTGTGTCACCAAGCATAAAATAACGTCTGTTTTCAGACATGTTTCCCAAACAGACAAACAGAAAGTTCCATCTTAATCATACACCACTGGTTGAGCCATTGGTCTGTTGGGCTGATCGGGATGCTCATTTATACAGCAATATGTTAAAAGCACCACCATGTTTTCCGTTTGCTACTACTAGTCTCTGCTTATTAAGTTGGGTCAGGAGAAAGTATTTTAAGAAATGAAAAATATGTACACATTACCTTTAAGGACTGCTGGATTTACAGACCGATGTTCTTGTATTGCAGACGGGCAGTAAGGTTTTCAACTCTATCTCATACTCTCCACTGTGTCGCCGTCTGGCCTCGGGCAGCACCGACAGACATGTGCGTCTATGGGACCCAAGATCTAAAGGTGACTATCAGAGATCCCATATAATGATGCCCTCTCATCCAAACAGTTATTTTAATTGCTCATATCTCTCTCTTTTTTTTTTTTCCCAGACGGCTCTCTAGTTCTCCTGTCTCTGACGTCCCATAACGGTTGGGTGACAGCGGTCAGGTGGTCTCCATCGCACGAGCATCAGCTTGTGTCAGGATCTCTAGATAATGTGGTCAAACTGTGGGACACAAGGAGGTGTGTGACTTACAGATACATTATAACCCAAAACCATCCTGTTCCCGCATATCTGTCCCTAACAGTCCTGGTTTCTTCTTTACAGCTGTAAAGCTCCACTCTATGATCTTGCTGCCCATGAAGACAAAGTTCTGTGCGTTGACTGGACAGAGAATGGGGTACGATAAACCATACAAATATTTGTCTGTTTTATTAGCACTGTTAAATACCCAAAGAAATCACATAGGTTGTTCACACCAAGATGAATACTTTGTGTGATAAACATTTTATTTTGAGCTAGATAGTAAAGTTTGTAGACAAACTTTGATGTTGGCTTACAGATACATTATAACCCAAAACCATCCTGTTCCCGCATATCTGTCCCTAACAGTCCTGGTTTCTTCTTTACAGCTGTAAAGCTCCACTCTATGATCTTGCTGCCCATGAAGACAAAGTTCTGTGCGTTGACTGGACAGAGAATGGGGTACGATAAACCATACAAATATTTGTCTGTTTTATTAGCACTGTTAAATACCCCAAGAAATCACATAGGTTGTTCACACCAAGATGAATACTTTGTGTGATAAACATTTTGTTTTGAGCTAGATAGTAAAGTTTGTAGACAAACTTTGATGTTGGCTTGGGAAAGCCTAGCCTGAAAGTTTAAAATAGTTCCAAAAATTTAAAAAAGATGGGATGATAGCATGATTTAACACACTGCTAGCATGTTTTATCTCATAGGTAGCATGTTTTATAGCATGATTTATCACACTGGTAGCATAACTTAGCAGGTTGCTATCATGTTTCTAGCATGATTTAACACTGCTAACATGTTTTAGCACGTTGCTAATATGAAACAAAAGAATGTTTATGTGAACAGGCTTTTAGTTTACATCGGTTAGCTTTGAGGCTATCAAAGTGCTAGCATGCTCAGACAATTTTTCAAAATTTGGGAAATAAAAACAGTATTGATGACTGAAGTTAGGGGCAAGTGTTTGTCCGATAAAATGCAGTCTAGAATGGCAGTGTCTCTTCTCCCTAAAATATGAATAGCGCTTGCTTCCGACTATCAATTTCTATAGTCACAAAAAATGAGTTGTTGGTTTGCGCGACTAACAATTGTTTATGGTGAAATGCCTGGAATATGTTCATTTTGAAAGTGTCCATATTTATCCATAGTACACAGCATTGGTTCTCAACCAGGGGCCCTCAACAAATTACCAATAAGTCCGAAAATTGTTTACATGTACTAATATTAACAATTTTAATTAAAATGCTAAAAACACTAAATATAAAGATGTACAACATTAAACTGGCATCATATTCCCAATACAGCGTCTGAAACCAGTCATGTGTCAGGCTTTAGTCTGTTGCCTTTTCATATATAACAAATATTATAAAATGATACATTTGTTAAATTGGTTAGTTGTGTGGTAAATTGGTAAACTGAAGTATTCTGTAGTTTTAATACACATAACGCCCTGTCATTAAATATTATACTTTTCCAAATAATGCTGATCTTTGGACTGTATTAAAGTGAAATAAATTCTAAATGACATTTAAAATGGCGACGGCGTTTTATTTCACCACAGTTCGAATATTTTAGTCAGTTGTTATTGGACAGTTTTTTGATAGCAGTCAGTGACGTTTGCGCGCCTGCACATCCAGCCGGCAGGTGGCGCTACTGTTGTGGGCTGCTTTACATTTCTCAAGCGTTTTATCCGTAGAGAAAGCGCGTTCTGATCTGGACATGGTCGTGAGAGCGGTGGCGTCTCAATAAATCCTCCTGCGTTTTTGTTATTAAAGTGTGATTAACCATCACTGAATTCACAATAGGGGAGTGTTTTCTAGGGCTGACACCATGGGAAAGAAAGATAAGAGTGATCGAGGTAAGATGGATGAAGTATGCATTTTTAAATAGAAATTACATTATGTAATTATGAAATTACATATAAAGATGTACTTGATTCCCAAAGGGATCAAGAAAGCACTGAAATGAAATGTAATGAAAATTATGTCAAAAAACATTGCATTCCAGGTCACACTTAAGCATTCTAGGCATTAAGTAATAGGCACTCTTTATAAAGTATGTTCAAATGTACATTTTTCACAGGGAGTTAAGTGTAGATTCAGATATTGTTTCTAAATGCTGTTAACTTACATTATCACTAAAGACGCCTGACCCAGCGAGGTCTTCAGGTTCTTTTTGGAACTCACAGACAAGGTTTAAACTAAAACCAGATCTCCAGTAGCAGGATTGATCATCACTAGTCTAAATAGCTGAAATGGTTGTTTGTTCACTTTAGATAAAAAGTCCAAGAAACGTTATTATGATGAGGAAGAGGATGATGAAGAGGTGATGGGCAGTGAGTCTCAGGAGGCTGTTCCAGCAGCTGCTGGGAAGCAGGTGGATGAATCCAGCACTAAACTGGATGAGTATGGAGCCAAAGACTACAGACTACAGATGCTTCTCAAGAATGACCACACTTCCCGGCCCCTATGGGTGGTAAGACTAAAGATCCTTGATTTATTAGGAATGATCACTCTTCCCGGCCCCTATGGGTGGTAAGACTGTAGATCCTTGATCCTTGCCAAGTTTTGATTTTTGACCAAGTGACATGGGAACGAAAAGGGAGAATTTGAGATTTTTTTGTTTTGTTTTATTGCCTAAATAATAATTTATCACTTGGTGTAGAGATGTCTCAGGACCTATATTTTGCTTCAAATATACCGTCTTTAGTGCTTTACAGAAAGCTATATTTGTTATAATCTTAACTTGCCTAGATCTAAAGTTGAACTATCATTATCCCTATGTTTGACTCTCTAGGCTCCAGATGGTCACATCTTCCTAGAGGCTTTCTCTCCCGTGTATAAATATGCTCAGGACTTCCTGGTGGCCATATCAGAGCCGGTGTGCAGACCTACCCATGTGCACGAGTACAAGCTGACAGCTTATTCTCTATACGCCGCTGTGAGCGTCGGCCTGCAGACCTCTGACATCATAGAGTACCTGCAGAAACTCAGCAAGACCTCTGTGCCAGACGGCATAGTGCAGTTTATTAAGGTGTGTGTGAGCTGGCAGTGAAGTCTGTATGAACCTTGTGGGACCCATCCACACTCTTAAACCAATGCATGACTATTATTACGACTATTGTTGGCTCTAATTGCTTTGCTGCTCTTTTGTGAGTCGCTTAGGATAAAAGCATCTGGTAAATGCATAAATGTAATATAAAAATGATTTTTTAAATTTCTATGTAACAAAGCCACTAATTTACTCTATCTTCTCCTGCAGTTGTGCACAGTGAGCTACGGGAAAGTCAAACTAGTCCTGAAGCACAACAGGTCAGTTCATTTTGCACAGATTTTTAGTAACTTCTTACTAAAGAAAGGTTAGAAAATGAGTTGCGTAAGAGCACGTTGTAGATTGAATATTATATATACAGTCTATTGAATGATTTAGATGTCAGTTTATTATTGGACAGTGGGTGGCATTTTGAGCACAGCTGATAGTATTTAGATAAGAGGAAGTCGGGTGTTGTTTGACTGGGGATACTCTTTGGATTCACTTGAACTTGGATGTGAACTATTAGTTTTGAATTGTAAGATTGGATGCGCTTGATTCTGAATCGTCAATTGTGAAATGTAATTGTTTATTTTGGACTACCGTTCGAAAGTTTGTGGTCATTAAGATTTTTTAAGTGTTCGAAAGGAGTGTCATGCTCACCAAGGCTGCATTTATTTGATCAAAAATACAGTAAAAACAGTAATATTGAAATATAATTCGAATTTAAAATAACTTTTTTTGAATGCTATTTTTTCAGTCTTCAGTGTCATATGATCCTTGAGAAAACATTCTAATATGCTAATTTTTAACACTTATTATTATCAATGTTGAAAAACATTTTGCTGCTTAATATTTTTGGAAACTATTTTTTTTCTCAGGATTATTTAATGAATGGAAAGTTAAAAACACATCATTCATTTGATCATCAATATTTTTGTAACATTGTAAATGTCTGTCACTTTTAATCGATTTAATGCATCCTTGGCTTGTATGTTAAAAGTATTAATTTCTGGTATTACATTTTTTTTTTTTACTGACCACAAATTTTCCTTAAAAAGTCCTTAAAAACTTGACTGTGCAACAATCACATGCCATTGATAGTGCAGATGGTTAAGTTTTTGTGTGTGTGTGTGTGTTGAGAACAGGTACTTTGTGGAGAGTGCTTTCCCTGATGTCATTCAGAGGCTCTTACAGGACTCTGTGATTCGGGACTGTCGTCTTCGGTCTGCTGAGGGTGAGGAGACTGAGCTCATCACTGAGACCATCTCTAGTAAACCAGCAGTGAGTATGAGCACAAAACATGTTGCTTGGGTGTAAACATAATGACATTAAAACATTCCCAGTGGAGCAAAAGGCTCATATCTGTTACCAAAACCTGTTGTGTCGTCCTGTCTAGATCTCAAAGTCTCAGCAGGACAATGGTGGTCCATCCACCTCCCAGCCTTCAGATGGGCAGCGCACAGGAAATCAAGTGCCAGAGGACATCTTCAGTTACTACGAACAGATGGATAAAGAGGAGGAGGAGGAGGATGAGACACAAACAGTGTCATTCGAGATCCGTCAGGTGTGTGTCTGCGCTTGAATGAGAATGTTACTTCATTGTGTATTAAAGGTTCATTTACCTTGACTGTTCCTCTGACAGGCTTGGTTGAGTTTAAACGGTTTGTGTTGGCTATCCTTTAGATTAGAGCATTCAGTGAAGACTTCATGCATATTAGTCTTATTCATTCTTTATATTTGTGCTTGCCCTTATTAGGAAATGATAGAGGAGCTTCAGAAACGTTGCATTCAGTTGGAGTATCCCCTCCTGGCTGAGTATGACTTCCGTAACGACACGGTGAACCCAGACATCAACATGGACCTGAAGCCCACCGCTGTGCTGAGACCATATCAGGAAAAGAGTCTGAGGAAGATGTTTGGGAACGGCAGAGCTCGATCTGGAGTCATCGTACTGCCTTGTGGTAAACAGTCTCTCAACATATGTACAGTGTTTGAGCCATTTCTTCCCAGAAGCCATTGATGCCTAGTCCTGGAATGTAGGGGGCTGTGCATCCACAGCCAACAAAACAGACAAGACTTTGGAATATGTAATAATGATTGTGACGAGTGGGGGCGGGGCCGAGAACCGTGGGAACGGAGCGAGGCCGGTGGAGTAATTGATAATGAGCGACACCTGCACCACTCACCGGTCTCGAGTCTCACAGAGGAGCTCCGGAAGGATAAAGGAGGAGTGACGACAGTGTCGGACGAGAGAGGACCAGGCCTGGAGTTTATTTTGTGTTTTGTGTGCGGCAGTCGTCCGCGAGGGGCTGCCGCTTTACTTTCATTTTGTGTTTGTTTATTTTATTA
>NW_015645076.1:504174-505044 GCF_001515625.1 Sinocyclocheilus rhinocerous | reverse complement strand
ATTGCTCTTTAAAGCATTAAAATAACTAAATTAAAAGTTAAAATCACTGAATTAAAAATGAAAATAAATAAAGAAAATGACTTCTAAACTGCTATAAGAAGCACACATTAACTCATTTGAGCTTAGTAATTAGTACTGTACTAGCTACATTTGATTCACCCATTACAATAGTCCCTTTACAGTTACGCTATCATAAAAATACACTTGTATGTAGGTTTAAAATTCTACAAAAGACACATTTAATGTCCAACAACAAATATTTTAGCAAAATATATATTTGTAGTGCCGCTCGTTCACTCGCGTCAGCCTCGCTCACTCCTAACAGCAAAATTAATATGTTTGCATGACTTTCTAAAATTTACAGATGAAAAAATATACCTGTGACATGTCAGTTATGCACTGAGGAAAACACAACGTCTCAAATGCATTAAACAGCACAGATATATTCGCTGTTTGCGATGGTGGATAGATTTGATCCATGATCGACATTAAGGGCTGCTTAATAATAAGCGTGCACAAATTAGTGAGATTGTGTGAACTTAATTTGTCATTTATGGAACCGCTTTAGCCCCGATTGATTTGTTAGGTTATTTCAAGTCAGGTTTTGGACTTAATCCCCACTTTTCCTCGGGTCTCCGTAGTGTTGTGATGCGTCACAATCACGCAGCAGCAGCGATGAGAGAACGCGCTTAACAAACAGTTTAGAGAGGAGAAATCAATCTACATATTGGTCACAGATTATTGGTCACTTTCTAAACAATAAAAGTATAGCGCATCCACTAGTAATTATATAAAAATAAATCGGTTTTTTACCGATACAAATATGTTAGAAACGATGCATCGCGATACAAATGCCGACTTGTAGCCGAT
>NW_015645076.1:490373-503877 GCF_001515625.1 Sinocyclocheilus rhinocerous | reverse complement strand
AAACAGTTTAGAGAGGAGAAATCAATCTACATATTGGTCACAGATTATTGGTCACTTTCTAAATAATAAAAGTATAGTGCATCCCCTAGTAATTATATATAAATAAATCGTGTTTTACCGATGCATGTTTGTTAGAAACGATGCATCGCGATATAAATGCCAACTTGTAGCCGATGCACACTTTTTAAACCAATGCATCGTATCGTTAACTTTTTATGCCGATGCACTGAGCGAATCGGGGAATCTTCCCATCCCTAATATATATATATATATATATGTAATTAAGTAATTGCTAGAAACTGTACTGTTATTATAATTACACCCACAATTCCAACACAGCTGTAAATTCATCACATTTGCTGTAAAGGATAGCATTCAAAGCAAAACCTTGTTGATTGGTTTTTAATTTTTAAACCATGTTTTTATGCTATCAAGACTATCACAAGTTATTGCATTTTCTAAAAATCTAGTTTAGACGGTTAACATAATTTTACGTAGCTTTTAAAAGCTGACAACTAGAAATTGTACCTTAATGCCCTAGAAAACCAAATGTTGAAGTTTGCAAGGCATAAAAATACATGTACATGATCAAAGAATTTAAGATTGCATTACCAGAGCAACTTGGGGTTAGAAGCTCTTTGAATGATATTATGGAGGTAAAATGACATGAATCTATATTGAGGTCTTTTGTTGTTCTACTTTTCTGTCCCACAGGTGCTGGTAAGTCACTGGTGGGCGTCACGGCTGCCTGCACAGTGCGTAAACGCTGTCTGGTGTTGGGAAACTCCTCTGTGTCAGTGGAACAGTGGAAGGCTCAGTTTAAGATGTGGTCCACCATTGATGACTCCCAGATCTGCCGTTTCACTTCAGACGCAAAAGACAAACCCATCGGTTGCTCAGTGGCCATTAGCACCTATTCTATGCTGGGCCACACCACCAAACGCTCATGGGAGGCTGAGAGGGTCATGGAGTGGATGAAAAGTCAGGAGTGGGGGCTCATTATACTAGATGAGGTGCATACAATCCCAGGTAGGTTTAGTGTGTGAAGGTCACACACCATGACTGCTGCTTGATAAAATATCAAGTGAGAAATCATGTCATCAGTGCAATTATTTTTTTTTTGGTCACTTGGATTCTGTTTTCCTCATTTCACACTAGTTAGCTCACCCACTGTGAAATTTCAGTAATTTCAAGACAGACAACCAATCATAATTCAGATAAAATTCAAATATTACAAAGATATCACTGCTGTTTTTGGATTTTGAATGGCAAATATTTGAACAATGCAACATTTTCATTTTGCAATCTTAAAGGGATAGTTCACCCAAAAATGAACTTTTTAACTTCAAATAGTTCATGAAGACATTATGACATTATTCATCTTTATGAATGGACATTTAATGGAATGAATATATAATTGGTTTAATCCAAGTCTTCTGAAGAGACCGAAATCATTTTATATGATAAAGAGAATTAATTTAGGCTTTTATTCAGAGTTGAACAAACACACATGCATAATGCACATCAAATATGGTAAAGGGTTTCTGCGGGTCCGTAAAAAGTCTTAAATTTAATTGTATAAAATTTAAGGAAAAAAAAAAGTCTTAAATGGTACAAGAAAGTCTTAATTATGATTTCAAGAGGTCTTAAATTTGGGGACGGAAAGACAAGAATCGCGATATGGCTTAGTGTGACCATTAAACTTCATTAAAGGTGTCATATGATGCTGCTAAAAATATTTTTTTTTTGTGTATTTGGTGTAATGAAATGTGTTTATGCGGTTTAAGGTTAAAAAAACACATTATTTTCCACATACTGTACATTATTGTTTCTCCTCCTAGACCCTGAATATAAGACGACCGCGTTTTTTCAGATGTATTTCCAAGAAAAAAATATGGTCTTATATTCGGGACAATACGGTAATTACAGATTATAATGACTTATACTGTCTTTTTGTGTGTTGCGTTGCATCGCGCCGCGTAAACATAAAACCATGTCTGCATTTGTGATCAGAGAAATGACGAACAACAAGCGCTACTTTACACTGCTCAAAACTCGCGTTTGAATCGTCAGTGGCAAATTCTTTAAATATTAAAAACAACACTCCAAAGAGAAAGGAAAAATTGAAATCGCAAAATATGACCCCTTTAAATAAAGGAGCGCTGCTTTGTTCTGCCGTTACCAGGGAAACCGCTGTATTTCTTCGTTCCAAAAGCGCCTCCTGCTGGCAGAGAATGAATCAGCATTTTTAAATTCTAAACATTTAAGGCAGTAAAATATTGAATGTTATTTAATGTTTAATTATTTAATGCTATTTAATGAATATAATAACCGATTCATAATAATTGTTTAAATTCAAATAATAATTGATAATTTTGACTCATCCAGTTTCTTAAAAATGGTTTAAAGGCTGAAATGTTAAATTTATAATTTTATAAAACTTTGTTTTTGTGAAAACCTGTATCTGACCTGTAAATCATGCTTTTTACAGTTTAATATCTTACCATAGACATTTCCCTACCCCGCTCATATGGTATTCATTTTATTTGTGCAGGTCTTACAAAAGGTCTTAAAAAGTTTTAAATTTGAGCCTAAAAATCCTGCAGATACTCTGTGGTAAACAGAAGCAGAGCCAATGAGGTTGTTCTTCACATCAAGCTCAGATATTTGTTCTTCTGTTTTAGTCTGAATTAATTTCAGAAAATTGTGGAGAAGCAAAATTAAATTTAATATAGGAGGAATATCTTCTGATTGGCTGGAATTGTGTCGTTTAGCTCAGCATTTCACTTTCATTGAGAACAGAGAAATTATTTAAACACAAATAATATAATAATATAAATGAAAACCATATAGATTTCTGACTGTTTTGTGTTTGTCTTGCAGCAAAGATGTTCCGTCGTGTTCTGACGATAGTCCAGGCTCACTGTAAACTGGGTCTCACTGCCACACTAGTGAGAGAGGATGATAAGATTGTCGATCTTAACTTCCTGATTGGGCCGAAGCTCTATGAAGCGAACTGGATGGAACTACAGAACAGTGGTTACATTGCTAAAGTCCAGTGTGCTGAGGTGAGGGTTTTTAAAATATAATTATCTTGCTGAAACAATTATGTAACAGGAAAGAAACTGAACATTTCCCCCAAAGTTACAAAAAAAGACAACAAAAGACCTTTTCATGTGCATATTTCATAATGTGAACTTAGATTGACGTCTGAACCTTGTCGAGGGTCAACAAGGTGTGTGAAATTGTGAAACACTGTGTTGGGAGGCTTTGGAGCCTGGTGTACATTGAAAATACAATACTGTTATTCAGTATTGCCTCTCATTTTTTGATCTTACTAAACAAAAAGCCCAGCAGACCCTTTAGCCACATGAGCAGAAAACCACGTGCCGATCCATGCATTGTTTACTGTGCTCAGAACACCATCTTTACAAATAAGCTCTATAAATATTAAAAACCTCCAATGCAAAGCACTGCAAGTTATTCTAAAGAAAAAATTATTTCCTTCCCTTTTATAGCCCTTAAAGGAAAAGTTCACACCAGAATTAAAATTTCCTGCTAATTTACTCACCCCCATGTCATCCAAGATGTTCATGTCTTTCTTTCTTCAGTCGAAATTAAGGTTTTTGAGGAAACCATTGCAGGACTTCAGCGGGGACCAACAGGTTGAAGGTCCAAATTGCAGTTTCAAAGGCTTCTACACGATTCCAGCCGAGGAACTTATCTAGCGAAACGATCGGTCATTTTCTAAAGAAATAAAATAAAAGTTTGTATACTTTTTAACCACAAATGCTCGTCTTGCACTAGCATCTTGCATTATGTAGTCCACGCTTGACGTAGGCGTAAATACCAACCCAGTGTTTACAAGTGTGGAGAAGGAGGAACGTTCAAAAGTTGTTGTATGTTGAATGACACATATTTATTATTTATATGTCTTTGTATCAGTTTATTGTTTAAAATGGGCCATTCGTGTGCATATTCTGGATGTTTTAATCTTTTGAATCCTAAAAGATTTATTCCGCTAGGAAAAAAGTGGCCTTTCCAACATGATTACGTAATGCGTGAATTTGCAGACGTGCATCACAGAGCTAGTGCAAGATGAGCATTTATGGTTAAAAAGTATATATATTTTATTTTTTAGAAAATGACTGATTGTTTCGTTAGATAAGACCCTTTTTCCTTTGGCAGAGAGCCCTTTGAAGCTGCATTGTCCACTATATGGAGAAAAATCCTGGAATGTTTTCCTCAAAAACCTTAATTTTTGAAAAACCTTACCTTTTCGGCTGAAGAAAGAAAGACATGAACATCTTGGGTGCCATGGGGGTGAGTAAATTAACAGGAAATTTTAATTCTGGAGTGAACTAATCCTTTAACCGCAAAATGAGTTAGGAACTTGATGAAAAGATTAAAATATTTTTTCAGTTTATTTCCTTTTTGTGTATGTAAAGATGCATAGATAAGGTTTACATGTATATAATAACTTCCATATATGTTTTTAATTAAATAGCAGCTTCATAGATTAGTGACCATGAGAGTTTGTTGGGGTTTGTCCTTTTGAGGAGCTAATCCTTGTAGCTAATTAAGCTAACTGGAGGGGTGCAGTAATCCAATGGGTGTTGTAGAAAAATGTAAAGAGTGGTGTGTATTATTTTTGTGTAAAATGTTTTCCCTTTGTGTGCTTTAGGCTTACAGTACATTTCCCTCTTGCTCTCTGTGTGTCTAGGTATGGTGTCCCATGTCTCCTGAGTTTTATCGGGAATATGTGGCCATAAAGTCGAAGAAGAGAATTCTGCTCTACACCATGAATCCCAACAAGTTCCGTGCATGTCAGTTCCTGATCCGCTTCCACGAGCGGAGAAACGACAAGATCATCGTCTTTGCCGACAACGTCTTCGCTCTGAAAGAATATGCCATCCGCCTGAACAAGTAATGCCTCATTTTATTTGTGCACAATCACTTTTGCATACACCAGTGCTTTACCCCAACAACATTATGCTTGCCAATTCTTTTTATGGAAGGTTTGTTGTAGAGCTCAACAGTCACTTTCAGTGTAGTCTCGTGTAGCCAGACCTTCAGACTGACGGCTGAAGGTCTGGAATTCATGGCAGCTTTCATTGGCCAAGACCCGCCCGTGAGGTCGTTTGACCGACATGTCAAACAACCAATCACAGTTAGTTTCGTTCATCGTCACGTTTCGGGGCGTGGAAATGTCTCCACAATAACAGTGTGTAAAACTCTCGGACGTATTTTAAATATTCTATGCCGCGAACTTTAAATATTTCACATACTTTTGAAAATCCAGCATTTAGTTGATCCTGATAAGCGCACGTCATCACAGTTGTAAACATGACGGCTTTCTTCTTTCGTGAGGGGGTTTGGCATCATGGCATCTTTGTTTCCAGGCGGAATGTTAAAGAACGTGACACGCACGTCTACCGGAAATCCTGTATAATTCAACCAATCCGACGACGACTTCGAAACTCCTGAAGTGTTTCCACTTTTGCATCAGACGTTTAGCCAACGGTCCGTGGGCGTGACATCTGATGCTGAGAGTACTTTCAGTGGCCTCTTATATTTAAGGTGTATTTGTTCCTTTAATTTGCTTAAGAAGCATTAAATATTTTTCAGTTAAGAGTTCTAAACTATGAATCAAACCAACCAGCTTCATGAAACAAAACAGTAAAAACTGATTCAATGCAAAACGGTATTTGAAATCTACAGTTCCTTTATACATGAACAAACTACTCGTTAGCCTCTTTCAAACATAAAACTTGGTCAATTACTGTAAAATTGTGGGATTGATTTTTCCAGAAAAAACACTATATCTGCTGTTCACGCAAGCAGCTATTTTGTAAAAGCAGCTATTCCTATTGATGAGACTCTCTTGGGTAGTGCAGTCAGACCTGCCAACATGTACGCATTTTGCATAGCAGGTACGCATTTTGACCTCAATGTACGCTGGTACGATTTGTCACTCTAAACTACGCAAAAACCTGGTTACACCTGTCCACACGCAGTACTCAAATCAAGCAACAGCAAAAGAAGAAGAGTTTGGCCAATCAGAGCGCTGGGTTCGTTCCCCAAATAGCAAGCGGGGAGGATTGACAAATGCGTAAGGCCTATCATTAAAAAGAGACTGCAAATCGACAGCAACACAAAATCCCGCTCGATCCCCCTTCCACTCCCGTGCGACTCCACTGATTTCTTAAGCAGTACTCTATTCATTACTTCATTTTTTTTTTCTTTCGGTTTTGCATTTAAATAATTTCAGCATGTTTTATTTCTCTCTGAACTGGCTCTGTTTGTGTGTGTGTGCGTGAGTTTTCACGCGCTGAGATGAGGAAACGCTTCCCCACTTATAATGTGCATTCGAAAAAGCAACACATACCAAAACATCTTCCGCTGTAATCACTTGTAATGAGAAGCATTTCTAAAACTGCTGTCCATCAAAACAGAACATGTTTTAACTCCACAACATCAGTGGAGGGTTTAACATTACTTCCTTTTGTGATCTGATTTGGCTTCTTATCACAGAATGAAGCAGAAAATATATTCTATACTATAATAAAGGCTATGTCGATTAGTAATAGCAACTGATTATAAATGTGCATAATTATTATGAAAATACCCGAGATGGCTTAAAGAACACAGATAAACGATACATTGTCACAGTCAAGTGTTTATTGTCTTAATGTTTCATCATTCAAAACGTTTCAATCTTTTAATTCAGTTACAGCGATAGCTGGATGTCTTTGTCCATATTAGGGATTTCCCTGAACATCATGAGTTCTATTACTTCTGTGATGCGTATGTGGATTTTCTGCGTGAGGGCGTTCTCTGGCTATCAGCATGAATGAAACAGACATTTAATTTGTTTATAGCGCTAAGAACTGAAAACCGTGGTTAAAAACCGAGGTATGTATTGATCCGTGGGCTAACTGTATTGCTTCATACTGTGCAGACCTGTTAACCTTTGGAAAATATTTGACATTAAATCTTGCATTTTGCACATTGTGCAATTACGATTTTGACATTAGCCATCAAGGAGCTTCAGATAATAATGTTGCTATCTAGGAATATATGAACCCCCCAAACCCTGTGTCCCGTCCCGTTACACTGATGATACTCAAAGAATTGTTCCAAGGTTGGCAGGTCTGTGCAGTGTTTTTTCATAGAGAATTCAGCAATTAAACATGATTTTTAAAAGCTTAATTTGAAATCACCTCTGAGATCATGATATGTCCGTCTTAAAAAATGTAAGTAATATTGCTAAATGCAATTTCTTTATGAAGAAAATGAATGGGTTTTTTTTTTCTTGGCTTTTATTTAGGGTCTTTTGAGGACTGTAGTAATTTTTTTCTTTTAATCGTTTTAATGTTTCTCAGAAGCATGTTCAGAGTTCAGAAACTTGCAGTATCAACAAAGTCATGAACTTACTAAAAGCTGGTAATGAGCAGCGTACACAAAAGAGCTCAGCACACCGCATGAGCTCAAGTGATCCACAAAAACGTCTTTTTTTGAGTACTTAACAGAACTGTGTATGTTGTAAGGCCATGATGCAAACCTGTGTTTGTGTCTGGGTGTTCTAGAAGGCAGTTCTATGCGACTGGCCCTGGTGCAACCTGTAGCTAGCTTTACTTTGCTGTTAATCACCTTTAACTTTGTCAAATGAATGGGCTTAATGTGTGCAAAGTGTGTTCGAAAGGTTATACTCTAAATCTCATACTACTTGGGGACACTGAATGACTCTGAGGGTTTGTGAGGTGAAACTCGCAGCTTCCAGTGGTTTCTTTATAATATTTATTTATATATAGGTATGTATATTTATATATAGGTATACATAGCTAAGAATATGTTTAATAACATGTGGATGTACAGTAGGATTCTGCTAGAAATATGCTTTTTCTAAGTTGATACCTTGATTTTATATATTATAATGGTCACTAATAAAATTGTATCAAATTTGTAAGCGTGTGAACTCCCTTGTACGAAGGGTCAGTGCGTTCTTGAACGTGCACAAGATGGTATATATGATTTTTGGTATATATGTACATATGTACAAATACATTCTCTTTTGCTCTCTCTCATCAGACCGTATATTTATGGACCCACTTCTCAAGGAGAACGTATGCAGATCCTTCAAAACTTTAAACACAATCCCAAAATCAATACCATCTTCATCTCCAAGGTAAATGGCCTTCTTTTGTCCACTTTCCTGTGAAAATGTAAATTAGTATTTTAAATTTTTTGATTTTGAATTATTAACTTTTAATTTTTGAGGTGTTATTCTTAGCCTCTTTTACACAAATGAAAAAGTCTGCCACGTGTGACAATAAATAATGCTATTCAATGTAAATACCATTTAATTAGATTTCCAAATTACTTTTACGCAGTCAGAAGTTGGTGTGTTGCTGTAAATGCAAAGTTTAGCAGAGTTCAGCAGAGGTGATGGATACACTGATGTGACCCTTTAATTCCTTTCAGAACTTGACGTTCCAGCCATATTTCAAGATAAACACACAGTTTTACAGATTAGGTGCTTTAGAAACGCTAATAACATTCATGTGTCTAAGATGTGTTATGACCTGAAAAAAAACTTTTTTACCATAATCTTTAAAAAAAAAAATTTCTTTTCATAAATCATTTAACAGAACAATCACTCTGCTGCTGTTTAAAACATCATACATCTATATATCTTTAAAATTCTAGCAGACTAAACAGTACATTTCTGAATGTTGTCATGAGTAAACCCTTGTGTCCACAAGTCATGGTAAAGTAAATCAAACAATAAATAACCTGTCATTATTTTGGTGATGTTGTAAGGTCCACATACTCTGGCCCAAGTCTGAGTGAGCTGTGTGAAGAGAAGGATGGGTGCGGGGAAGGAAGGGGATGAGGAGGAACCAATGCATATGCGAGAGACGTTTTCCCGCATTTTCTCTCAGTGAGATGCGGAAACAGATGTCTGTATGTTAATGCACTGTGTGTGTATTGTCTGTCTCAGAAGATCAAAGTGTCTGAGGTTCTGTAATTCTTACAATGTTATGCAGAAATTACACACTTAATTTTAATTTATATGAAAAAATGTATTACTCATTTTACATATGCCATACTTTTTGAGCAGTACCAAGAGAACAAACTTCCAACAAAATATTTGGCATTAAAAAAATTTTTTTTATTTTGCATCCAACAAAGGTTTTGACGGTGTCTGATTAATTGAGGCACTGATTTCAGGAGTGCTGGGATGCTGTTCTGACTTCATTAACTTTACATTCTACCCTAATGCAAATGTTTGAAAATGATTTAGTGGGAAACATGATGCATGTGTGCTGATATGATTGTCCTCAAAAGTCAGGCTATTCAAATAAGATAAGAGTATCTCCACAGAAAAAGGTGGCAGGCAGGACTGTGAAAAGATGGTATGTAATAGGGACAGTGCGTGCATTTTTTTTATAATAAAGCAATAAGCCCCAAGAAGCCATGGTTTACAGTAAATTTATACGAAATGGCGCGAAGCGGAGTGCCTAAAACCCCCTTAGCTGTTATAAATTCACTGTAAACCACGGTTTCACGGGGCTTATTGCTTTTATAAAATGGTTATTCCATATACGTAGTAAGGTTTCACAAAATAAAACAGCAAATAACGTGTAATGATATTAATAAAAAGTAATAGAAAGTATTCTTCCACCAAACAATGTAGTTCCTCAGAATCGGTTGTGGTTGCAACAAAGTGGTTGCCGAGCAACACACAAACGTAAACAAAGGTGTATGTTTGTAGAGTAATTTACAACAGCTTCGAACGTGGCTCAGCCAATCAGAATCAAGCACCGGAACTATCCGTTTTATAATAATGTTGATGTTGTAGATGTTCTAAAAAGCCTTTGAATAACCAAAAACTACAATTGCAAAGAACACCATATGTATTAAAAAAACAAATTTCTTTTTAAAAAAAGTTAATATGCATCTTTTTTTTAATCTCCATTAGGTGCAGCATTCCGTCCTGTAGACAACACCAACAAAATTTGTTCACTCAAGTAATATCACAGAATAGCATTTATCTTAAACTAAATTTTTTTTTTTTTTTAACTCCAGGAAATTAAGGATTTATTAGTATATTTACTAAACTAACTTAAAGGCTTCAAATCATATTTTTATAGTGTGTTACATTCTGAAATGTAACAATACGCCAAGGCGATCTTGTGTTTCTGGCGTTAGTTTTCTCAAATGTTCACTTCTATCTGGTTTCACATGAAAGATTTAGGCATTTAGTTTTTTACAGTCCTATTTAGCAGGTTTGATTGGCTGTCTTCCTCTTCTTCAATCTTCCTCTTCCATTCTTATGCTTTCTCTTGTTTTCTTCTTCTGTCAGGTAGGAGATACGTCATTTGACCTGCCAGAGGCAAACGTGCTAATCCAGATCTCCTCTCACGGCGGTTCTCGTCGTCAAGAAGCTCAGAGACTGGGCAGAGTGCTGCGAGCCAAGAAAGGTAACCGGCCATTGGAAGTCAATTGACGTTGAACATCATTATGGGATATCTGGATAGAACATTTTAGTTTTATTTGATGTTGTATATTGATATAATACATGCTTTCTGAGATCATCTAGAACTTCTAGTGAAGAAATTACGATGCAATATTTTTGGATTCATTTTTAATTATGCAACAAAATTTCAAATCAAATCTGTACATAAAACTGACCTGTCATAATTTTTTTTTTGCACAGGTATGGTTGCAGAGGAATACAATGCTTACTTCTACTCACTCGTCTCTCAGGACACACAGGAAATGGCTTATTCCACCAAGAGACAGCGCTTCCTGGTGGACCAGGGATACAGTTTCAAGGTTTCAAGGCCATACTTGAACTGCAAACACCTGAATTTGATTATGCTGATTGGAAATGGTAGCCAGTACGTTGAGTCTCAGTCTGTCACATTCTTGTTGTTTCTTTTTAGGTAATCACAAAGTTGGCTGGGATGGAGGAGGAAGACTTGATGTTTTCCTCTCGTGAGGAACAGCAGCAGCTCTTGCAGAAGGTTCTGGCAGCATCTGATCTTGACGCAGAAGAGGAAGTTGTGATGGGAGACGTGGGAGGGAAGCCGCAGGTATCTCCACTCGTTTTTGTTCCTCTCTGCTGCCTCATTTGTTTGCTAGGTGTGAATTGCTGTTTTGATCTTGATTATTAACCACAGAAATTACAAACACTGGTCTCCGGTCAGATTTAAAAGAATGGTCACCCAGAAACAAAAAATTAGTCATTTACTTTTTCTTCTACGGAACATTAAGGAGCAGTATGTTTATGCTGTTTTTTTTTAATGTAAAGAAAGTGAACAGAGATTGAGACTTGTCAAGCTCCAAGGCTGAAAAAAAAAAAAAACATAAGTAGTCAGTATAACGTGCGTGCAAATGTAAAATTACTTTTATATTTCCAGTTGTCGTTTTTAATTTTGGTTATATTTTTAGTCATTTTAAGCGCTATTGTAATTTTTATTCTTTAATATTTAACAAAAAAAAAAATAATAATAATTTCTTTTTTTTTATTTCAGTTAGTAATTTTAGTACTTAAACTTATTTAAATTAGTTGCCGACACAGCAATTTACATTTTCGTTTAGTTTGTTTTTCATCTAATATTTATTTTATTTTTTAATTTATATTAGAAATTTTAGATTTAGTTAAGAATAATGACACTGCTCTCACCTTTGGTATTTTCAGATATGGCAGTTCTTGTCTCTCACAAATTTGAATATGTGAACGGTCAGATGCAAATTGACTACTGCAATGAAGAGCAAAATTTTCTATTTAAATTTCAGTCTATTCCTCACACAAAACTATTCAGGGTTTCTGCGGGGTCTTAAAAAGTCTTAAAATGTCTTAAATTTAGTTGTATCAAATTTAAGGCCTTAAAAAGTCTTAAATTGTACAAGAAAGTCTTAATTATGATTTCAAGAGGTCTTAAAATTGGGGACGGAAAGACCAGAATTGCGATATGGCTGAATGTGAGGATTAAACTTCAAAAGGCTATGATTTTATTGAATAAACACAAGCGCTGCACGTTAAAAGTCCCTTGCTGCACTGCTTTGTGTTCAGCTGTTACCGGGGAAACAGTTATATTTCTACCAAACGCTCCACCTGCTGGCAGAGAATCTGTTGTTTTGTTCAGAGTTCAGACCAATGCGAAAATCGACCCATGTTTTTACCCTGCAAACACGCAGAGCTTTAAATGTGAACTGGTAGATCGATAAGAAGATAATGCATTTTAAAAATCTAAACATAGGGGTGTGCGATATGTATGGTCTGCGATAATATCATAATTGTTGTTTTAACGATGTGCGATTTGATGATACGAGTATATCGCGAAAAGCAAACACAACACACCTACAGAGTTCACGCATTAGGTGATGGAGTCTAGTAGGTTAGACTAGTGCGCGTGCGCATTTAGAGTGCGTTCTTTCACTGCATGAATCAGTCTATTAAAATGCATTTAGAATTGTCACATAATTTAAGATATGGTGCAGAAAATGTATATATTTAAATCTTTTGATATAGTTAATATCACACGAAGAGTGCGGTTTTTTTCTCCAAAAGTAAGCATGATTACAAATGGGACATTGATTTTATACTACAGTTCAATAAACATGTAATTAATATTAAGTGACTTACGTTTTAGACACCATCTATTTCTCCAACAAAAATCATTTCAAACACAGCAACAGCGCTGTTTTGTGTCTCTGAGCAACAGGACGGTGTTTAGTTTCTGAATGAATCAACCGTTTAAATGATTCGGTTCAAACGCAATGACTCACTTATTAACAGTGACTTGCTGCCACCTGCTGGCGGTTTTAATTTCACGTTTAAGGTACCTTTTCATTTTTTAAATTTAAAAAATTTCAAACATCAGTTTTCAACGTTTTATGTTTAAAATATCAAAACATTATTTGTGCATTTGTAACTGCAGGTTAAAGTATTCCATGTCCCTCAGAGCTGCATTAAACAGTGTGTAAATGCATCTAAATGACACTTCTAATGCAGCTTCTGTGTTTCCTCTGCATTGCAAAGATACATTTTGTTGATACTGATTTAATTTGCTTGGTAACAACCCAAATGCAAGAATTTGACTCAAAAGATGATGCACACTTTTAGAAAAAATGCCTTAAAGGTAAAACTGCCCATAAAACTTATTGGAAAAGATTAATTTCTATCACTGCTGTGAACTGACCACACAGAATATGAAGAATATAAAAAAATTCAGGAGTCAGCTGTCCACGGTAGTCCTTAAGATATCAGCACAATAACACACTCAGCAAAATATCATTTAATTATTGTTATCGATAAAATCCCAGAAAATTGAGATATCATTTTTTGTCAATATCGCACACACCCATAATTTGTCATTTAATTGATATAATAATTTATTGATAATAATTGTTTAAATTAATATAATAATACTTTTGACTCCTCCATTTTCTTAACAATGGTTTAAAGGCTGAAATGTAAAGTTTATCATTT
>NW_015645076.1:480704-487784 GCF_001515625.1 Sinocyclocheilus rhinocerous | reverse complement strand
TTATTGTTATCGATAAAATCCCAGAAAATTGAGATATCATTTTTTGTCAATATCGCACACACCCATAATTTGTCATTTAATTGATATAAGTATTTATTGATAATAATTGTTTAAATTAATATAATAATACTTTTGACTCCTCCATTTTCTTAACAATGGTTTAAAGGCTGAAATGTAAAGTTTATCATTTTATAAAACTTTGTTTTTGTGAAAACTTGTATCTGAATTGTAAATTATGCTTTTTACAGTAATTTTATAGTTTAATATGGCACTATAGACATTGCCCTACCCCGCTCATATGGTATTAATTTTATTTGTGCAGGTAAATTTGAGCTTAAAAATCCTGCAGAAACCCTGCTATTGTATGGCTTCAGAAATCAAAGAGTGGTATGAATTACTTTTATGGTGCTTTTATGTCAGTTTTGGATCCTAACAGCCTCAGTCTCCATTCAATTTTCTATGAAAACAGTAGAATAGAAAAACATAGAAAACCGCTTTCTTCAAAATTTCTTCTTTTTTTTTATCCTACGGAGGAAAGAAAGTCAGAGGTTTTGGAATGACTTGGTGAGAAAATGAAATGTTCAGGTAAACTGAGAACCAGCCAACCATTTTAGTTCTTCATCCACATGCCCTCAGCCTATCACCTTTCTGCTTATGGTTTATAGTGTTGACGTGCATTAAAGCATTCTAAGGAGTGGGTTAATCTGTGTTTGTGTCAGAATGATTTATGTTAACCTGCTTAACATGTATCAGTAAGGATTGTCTTTATTTTTTTAATTGACCCATTTCTATAGTTTTCTCGTCGTATGGGAACTATGAGCTCCATGTCTGGTGCAGATGATACAGTCTACATGGAATACCAGACGTCCCGCAGTAGCAAGTCTTCAGCCAGCAAGAATGTCCATCCTCTGTTTAAACGCTTCCGCAAGTGAACTCACTCACGGCCCGGTGATGCACTGTCAGCATCTGGAGACACCAGGCCCAAACAACGCACTTCCTGGGACGGCCAGCATCTTAATAAAAGACAATTCATGGCTGCTTGTCTCAGACAGAGCCATTTAAAGACAGCGAGAATGAAGCAAAACTGCTGTCATTTTAGAAAGATTCAAGAATCGAATATGTATAGTATTATAAACAGGATGTGTGTAATTATAAGAATGATTATTTTTGAATTTGTTGTGAGAAACTGAACTGTAAAGAATTAAGAAGTTGTACAGTATGTAAAAGCCAAAACCTGTTTTTGAAATGTACTGGTAAACTTTTTTTCAAATAAAACGTACTTTGGTAACTAACAAGACTCTATACATTTATATTAGTGCATTACGTACCTCAGTGAACAGTGTTTACAGCATGTATTGATCTAATTTTCATTTATTAAGATATTGTTAGTTCATCATGCATTAATCAACATTAATGTATACAAACCTTGGGGAAAACCCTTGGGAGAAACCAGGATCAGTCGCGGGGCCAGTTCTCTTCTGGCCAGACGAAACCAGCATGGCGTGGTTTAATTCCAGGCTGCAACACAGGTCATATTGTGCAGAGGACTCGTCTGGTTCCCGTGGTCTTGTGCTGATGGTTGTCGAGGTGACGAGGTCTTCGCAGGGGATCTCTCTGGGGTGCATCTAGCTGACATGGTCTCCGCTGACATTCAGGGCTGTAGAGGTTGCCTCTAGGTGCTGATCCACCATCTGGGCTGGATACGGACTGGATCCGGGTGACTGCAGTGACCATCTGATCTGGATACAGACTGTCCATTTTTGGGTGAACTATCCCTTTAAGTATTATTTTGGGCTATATTTAAAGGCAGCATTTTTTAAGAAGCGTAGTTATTTTTAGAGCAAATTTTTAGGAGTTCCACTTTAATTTTCGTTCCAAACCTGCATGACTTTCTTTTGCTTTATCACTGAGGCGATCTTTCAAATATCTTATGTTTCACAGAAGAAGGAAAGTCATACAGTTTTGGAAGGACACGATGGTGAGTAATTGATAGATTTTGTTTTTCTTTGAGATATAGGGTGGAAGTAAAGCATTTGTCTGTTGTTTGTCTGTTTTTTTCCACAATGAACTTAGGTGATCTCTTGTGCCTCCAAATGTAACCCTCTTTCAGGTACATTTCCTGTGGTTTCCCCTCAAAACAAACTAGTTATTTGTTCAGCAACTACCTCGACACATTGATTCAATAACTAATGTTGTACAGACACATAGGTAGTTAATATGACCGGTATTGGCATGTATTAACTGAGACCACATTAAATGTTTGTACTAAATTAAGATGTATTTATTTACATATTTGAAAGATGATGACCAGTTTTGTGCTTAAATATACACTTTCTCTGTTTTATTACACAGAAATGTTTTTATTTATTTTTTAAGATTTATTTAAAATCTTGATGTTGAATAAAAAAAGTGAATGTCTATGATTTTTCTTTTATCCACATATGTTTGATATGAATATGACTAATATTAGGTGAATTAGGTAAATTAAGTCTTTTTGAGATTTACCACCATATGTATATTTATACACATACTAATACTTATATGGTCTTATGCGAGTAGTTTTTACTCTCTCTATATGTCTACATAACTGTGCCATAAAGGCAAGAAAATGTTCACAATAATACAAAAACTGAACTTTACTTTTGCTTTTTCTGTCAACCTGCAAAAACAAAAGGGCTTTCAGTCGATAGCAACTTTTCAGATTATGATTATAGTATCATTCTGGGTGATCCAGTGATCTTTTGAAAGATATGTAATGGAATTACAGTATATGTTTTTGCATTTTCTTTAGTTACTCATTGCATCATACCCCAAAAAAACCCAGAGGCTGTAATTGCTGCCAAAGGTGCTCTGATGAAGTACACAGTTAATACTCTGAATACTTTTGTCAATGTGATATTTCAGTTTTTTTCTCTTTAATCAATTTTTTTAAATATCAAAGTTATCAAATCTGTTTTTTTGTTTTGTTATGGGTGTATTGATGTGAAAAAATGTAAGCATTTTGGCACAGGCTGCAGAATAACAAACTGTGACAAAAATGTATATACACATTTTATATGCACATATATCTATGCCATTTTGTATGGGTTTAATAATTCACAATACCAATAAAAAACCTCCTTATGTACCCCAGTGTCCACATGACATTGGACTCAATGTGAAGTTCTCAGTTCTTCAGTTACACCTCAAGATTTTTGACATACCTGCTGAAAGTGGATGAAACATAAAAGAAATGGTCATTTAATTGATTAATTAAAAAAAGAGAAAGAAAAAGAAATGAATACTTTTATTTATCAAGAATGCACTAAATTGATCCAAAGTGACAGTAAAGTTATTTATAATGTTACAAAAAAAATTTTTACAAAGAAAAAAAACTTTATATTTATCAAACAATCCTGAAAAAATGTATCATGGTTTCCACAAAAATGTTAAGCGGCAAAACCAATAATAATAATAATAATAATAAAAATAATGATATAATGGCTGATGATTGAGTTCAGCTGCCATGTGCTCTCTTGACTTGACACATAGCTTTTGCTTGTTGTTCCCATGAGCTCTGCTGTTGGTCTCATATCTGGGTTCAGCTCTTTGTCACTTTGTTTTTAGTTCATTTGCCTTACCAGCTCCATTCATTGACCTTCACATTTCCTTCCCTGCCTGTTCTTGTGCCAGATTGTTGTTGTGCCCATGAGTCCTTTCTGCTCTTTGCACATGCACCTATCAAAAACCAATTGAACAATACATTGAAATAAAAGAATTAGAGGATTGTGAATATTAACATGATTATAGTTCAGTTTTGAGAAGCCTGATGCACCTATGCTTGCCAAACACTGATATAAGAACCCAAAGGCAAAACAATCTTTCACAACTGTTTTGGCAAAAGTGAGACTTCTAGTTTTTAGGGCTTTTCCCTTTTAAGTAGCTATATCCGCTTGGTTCGAGGTCATCAGTTTTGATACCAAGGAAGCATATGCAATTCTCTAGAAAGGATAATCAGTGGGCTTTCCTTCTGTGCGTGTGCGTGTGCAGTTAAAGTGATCAATGTGAAGGATGAAGAAAGATTTAAATAAAGGCAGGCGATGGAACACAAAAGTTCTTTTCGGAAACATAAATTGAATCATTGATTTCGTATTTAATTCTTAAGATGAGAATCTGGCGTAAACACACATCTTCTAAGCTTGTTTCTTTCTTTCTATTCAGAAAGAAACAAAAAGAGGGTCTAAATACAAGAGGCCTCAAACATAAAGCAGGACTCTGGAAGTCTTTTCATGCAGTCTTAAGTTGCTTCGTAGAGAATATTTACCATACACTGGGAACACTTAAGAAATTAGGTATTTAGATCATACAGTTTGCAATAAAATGACAGGAATGATGCATGTTATGTAACAGGAGGAGGAGGATAGGGATCAGTGTGTAGATGTGTTTGAGAAGGAACGGGGAATATTCCTGCTGTATATCCCCCAATATACAGAAGGATAAATAAGCAGTTCTAAAGGCATGAACCCCCTTTTATTCCAGGACTCCAAAAACAAGCTTGTGGGAAAGTTACCAATAGTGTCCTACCCAGAGCTGAGGAATGTTCAGACGTGATTTGCATTCGTGTAAAACAGAGGTTCTTATCTCAGGTGCCCCCAAAACCACACACTTGATTCAAAGTGCCTGATGTTTACATTTACATTTACATTTAGTCATTTTGAAGACGCTTTTATCCAAAGCGACTTACAATTGGGGAAATACATAAAGCGATTCTTCTTAAAGAGGCAAACAGACACAGGAAGTGCTTGAAATACCAAGTTTTAGGCATTGTTCAAATAAGTACAAGCTAGAAAGGGAAGGAATAAATAAAGAGATAAATAAAATAAAAATTTTAAGATTAAGTCAAGTAGCGTTTAAAGAGATGAGTTTTCAGCTGTCGCTTGAAAATTGTCAGGGAATCAGCATTTCGGATAGGGGTGGGAAGATCATTCCACCAGCCAGGAATGGTGAACGAGAATGTTCTGGAAAGTGATTTTGAGCCTCTCTGTGATGGTACCACGAGGCGTCGCTCACTAGCGGATCTCAGACTTCTGGAGGGGATGTAGATTCGTAGTAGTGAGTGGAAGTAGGCGGGTGCTGAGCCTGTGGCTGTTCTATATGCAAGCATCAATGTCTTGAACTTGATTCGAGCCGCAACCGGTAGCCAGTGCAAGGAGATAAAGAGAGGTGTAACATGGGCTCTTTTGGGCTCATTGAAGTCCTGTCGTGCCGCTGCATTCTGAGTCATTTGTAGAGGTTTGATTGTGCTTGATGGAAATCCAGCCACAAGAGCATTGCAGTAGTCCAGCCTAGAGATGACAAGGGCCTGGACAAGAAGTTGTGCAGCATGCTCCGTTAGAAAGGGCCTGATCTTTCTGATGTTGTGCAATGCAAACCTGCAAGATCGGGCAGTCTTTGCAATGTGGTCTTTGAAGGTCAGCTGGTCATCGAAGATTACACCAAGATTTCTGACCGAAGTCGATGGGGTAATTGTAGAAGAACCTAGCTGGATGGTGAAATCATGCTGTAGAGTTGGAGTGGCAGGGAAGACAAGAAGCTCAGTCTTTGCCAGGTTGAGCTGTAGGTGATGTTCTTTCATCCATGCCAAGATGTCCGCCAGGCAGCCTGAGATCCGTGCAGCTACCGTTGGATCATCTGGTTGAAATGAGAGATAGAGCTATGTGTCATCAGCATAGCAATGGTAGGAAAAGCCATGTGCCTGTATGATGGGACCCAGTGATGTAGTGTATATGGAGAAGAGATGACACACTCTCAAAAAAAAGGTACAAAGCTGTCACTGGGGCAGTAAAGTACAAAAGTTAAAAGGTACATCTTTATACCTTATTTACCCCTAAATGGTACATTAGTACCTATTCGTACTTTAAAAGTAGCCTACATATTATACCCTTTGAAAGGGTACCGCATAGTGACAGTTTTGTACCATTGTTTTCTGAGAGTATGTGAACTCAAAAAACACATTTGCACTAATGCAGCGACATGAAACCTGGCGAAGAGATTACCATTCTACAATGTCCAAATTACAAAGACAAATCCAAATCTTATTTTTACAGGGCCCACCACCAGAGGGGGACAAGTCCCCCCAATAGTTAATACAGTTAATAATGTCGTTAGTTTTACCATCAGTTCAAGCCGCCTTGTACTCTTCTAGGTTCAAAAAACTCGTCCAAATTCGAACATCTGGGTTGTGCTGCTCTGTTGTAAATAAATCTTAACCAATGATTCCTAACTGCATCTACTTCCGGAAGGCCAAATAAAGTGCTTTTGCTTTCGCACTGAAACACAGCGTCTCCCTGACATGGGCATCAACACTACTGCTGTGCCTGAAACCATGTCTTCTTTCTTTGCGTGCACATTTGGGCTGCATTATGCTAATATTTCCACATAGTGACGTAGACATGTGGGGGCGTGTTAGAACGAGCTGTTTTAGGTAGGCGTGGCTGACTCTTAACTTTTATAAAGAATATCTCTTTGGATTTGAGACTTTAGTCTTTGCAACTTTACAGATCTTCTTTATGCACCAAGAGCTTGTAACACTCCAAAGAGAAAGGAAAACTTGAAATCGCATCATATGACCCCTTTAAATAGAAAACAAAAAGGGAATGGTTTAATAATATAGGGTGGATTAAACAAATTGCCAATCTATGTATTGTGGCTATGTATTGTTTCTGCCTACCCTGCAAACAATATATTAAAGAAATAAATAAAATGAACTGAACTATTAAATGTTTGTATACTCTCCCCCAAACCGAGGGGGAGTACCGGACCGGTGTTAGTATTGGTAGGTTTAGGAGTAGATGTGGGGGAGGGGTTATGATTAGGCAATCAAGTAGCGACTTCAACGAGGGGGGTAATAATTTGGCAGGGGGTCGAAATTGGGCACACCACCGGCACTTTATTTCTTCCACTTCATGCTCTGCTGACGACTAATGTGTCTTGCGGCTAATGCGGGTCAACTGAAGAGCTGCAAGCCACAATGGATTTATGTAATCCCCACTTTATTTTGCAACAAAAGAAAATCCTTCACTTCAGTTTTTCATGGGGGGG
>NW_015645076.1:450003-480694 GCF_001515625.1 Sinocyclocheilus rhinocerous | reverse complement strand
GGGGGGTGGGATGCATGAGGACCTCTGTTCATGCCAGGGCCAAACTCCAGTGTCCAATCCCCTTCGCTGATCCCTAAACTCTCCCGTGGACCTTTAAAAAGCCGCTGCGCACCACTCATCGGTGCGCATTCGCTCCGGTCTGCGAGCACCTCCACATCTACAACACACTCCTGACTTTAACTTGGTAGCACGTTGTACAGTCTTTGACATGGCTCTTCAAAGCAATATTCTGCACTTGGCCCGCAAGAGTCTGCTCCAGGAGTCATGCAAGCAGTTTTTCTTCCAAACCCACGGGCTGCACAAATCCGTGGCGAGCAGCTCTCTGGAGATCGCGGCGCACAGTGAGGCGGATCTGAAGGAGGAGAACATGGTGCGCCCCGCCGCTGAGGAGCAGAAGGTGGAGAGAGTGAAGACCCTCCATGAGATGCCCGGACCCAGCGCTATCGCGAACCTCACTGAGTTCTTCTACCGGGATGGATTCAGCCGCATCCATGAGATCCAGGTGAGTCGACAGCGGTCAAACGGGACCACCGTTACGCGTTACCTTTTGTGTTTGCATTTCAATGGTGTTTCTTCAAGCGCACAGTTCACACCTTCAATACACGTTCAGTGGAAAAGACCCAGACGCAATCATGTAGACTCATCCATATGGTTTCATTGATCAAAAAGGCCCCATATTCAAGTTTTGCTGACTCTCTGTAGCCTATTCACTGTAACTTTACCTCTGTAACTTTTTATTTTACGATCTGGCACAAAAAAGTGCCAGAAATCGGCAGTGCCAGCAATTGCTGTTGCACAAACGATAAATAAACTTAGATTTATTTGTTTGGAACACAATCAAGATTCGGCTATGTAATGTGCAGTGCGGACACGTGAGGTGTTGAATTACTTTTGGAGTTGCATAAATCGGCGAGTACAGTCTCCACCCCATCGCGACGGACAGTCGCAAACCTTATTTTATCCCAGGCGCAGTGTGCATGAAGGATCAAATTCGAATTATATAGCATGCAATACGGTGTCACGGCCAAACACAAAGGTTGCGGGTTCGAGTCTTGTACCGGCAGGGATTGTAGGTGGGGGGGAGTGAATGTACAGCGTTCTCTCCCACCTTCAATACCACGACTGAGGTGCCCTTGAGCAAGGCACCGAACCCCCAACTGCTCCCCGGGCGCCGCAGCATAAATGGCTGCCCACTGCTCCGGGTGTGTGTTCACGGTGTGTGTGTGTTCACTGCTGTGTGTGTGCACTTTGGATGGGTAAATGCAGAGCACTAATTCCAAGTATGGGTCACCATACTTGGCCACATGTCACGTCACATATCACAACGAAATTGTCTTAGGACTGTGAAAGGTGAGAAATGTCTTCCAGGATTTTGCTGGCTGAGGAGACACAGAGGTGCCTTTGTGTTTTCATAGTATGAATGGTACAAATGACTTGAGAAGGGGGATGAAAGTGGGCAAGATTGCAGCGAGGGCCGTATTTGCAAATGGCTGCATGTATTTGCAAATGGGCCATTCATACTGGGAAATGCTCCAGTTGACTAACAGTCATGTGGTCTTTGGGGAGACCTAGATATTGTCAGTCAGGAAATGAGTGATGTGATATGGGCAAATATATTTTATTGCTGCATCACTTATGTTGTTTCCATTCTTATTTCAATAAAGCATTTACAGTTTGAAGGAAAGCCAACATTACAGAACATACACTACATCAGTAAGCTGATCTAAACAAATGACTGTAATGCAGATTAGCAAAAACAAGAACAACACAAATGGTTCAAGAGCATTTCTGAGATCCACATTGATCAGGATTACAAATCTTCTTGTAGTTGGAGCATTCTCAGAAGTATGGGAAGATCTTCAAATCTCGATTTGGACCTCAGCTGGTGGTGTCCATCGCTGACAGAGACATGGTGGCACATGTTCTCAGGTCTGAAGGTGTGACTCCTCAGAGAGGCAACATGGAGTCCTGGAAGGAGTACAGATATATGAGGGGAAGATCCACTGGACTCATCTCAGCGTAAGTACATACTGCTTTCTTGAGGGGTGCTGTGGTCTAGTGGTTAAAATCTGGGCAGGTAACTGTTGTAGGTTTGCCACTTCGGATTAAAATGGTACGCTGTTGTTAAATAGTTTGGAGTAAGTAAGATTTGGTTACAAACGATTGATTACAGATGTTTTCTATTTCCAATAAATGCTATTCCTTCATCAAAGAGTCCTAAATAACATCACAGTTTACACAAAAATAGAAAGCAGCACAACTGTTTTGTGTGACAATGTTTCTTAAGCATATTATGTGTGTGTGACTGGAGTAATCGCTCCTGAAAATTCAGATTTGCATCACAGGAATAAATTGCATTTTAAAATGTTAAAATAGAAAACAGTTATTTTAAATTGTATTTAAAATGTTTTTACTGTATTTTTGATCACATAAATGCAGCCTTGGTGAGAATGGGCGTTGTCTTTTTAAAAAATATTTGAAAAATCTTACCGACCCTTGAATGGTAGTACGTAAATGACTAATTGGTATTAGTGTGCAATATCCCAATGTTTTTTTTATTTTGATTCTTGTCTCTGTTAACAAATATACAATGATTTCTTTCTCCAGCGAGGGTGATGAATGGCTGAAGATGCGCAGTGTTCTGCGCCAGCTGGTTATGCGGCCCAGAGACGTGACTGTTTTCTCCCCTGACGTCAACGCTGTGGTGGACGACCTGGTGGAGAGAGTGAAGACACTGCGTAGCCAGCAGGACGACAGACAGACTGTCCTTAACATCAATGACCTGTTCTTCAAATATGCCATGGAAGGTGAGCCTGAGGGCACAGTGTGCATTTTTGTGGTAAATTCTAGTTGGGTATTAAAGGTGAAGTGGTCTGATATATGAAGTTTTATGCTTTGATCACAGGACAGGATTTGGCCGTCAGCCAATGTCACTCAGAGGTTTCCTTTCATAGTGGTTTAATTTCCTCCACCAATGCTGTGGGGATTTTTTTTAATTAAAAGAGGAGAATCAGGTAGCATAGTGGTCTTTCTGGAAAGAAATATGAGGGCTTTGTATGAATAAAATTTGATCCAGCTATTTAGGGAGTCTGAGTCTGGGTGTGAATCTGATGTTCCACAGACAGATAAGGATTTTTGGGGGGAGATTTGTTTTTGGATTTGGAGTTTTTTAATATAGTGTGTTGTTTTGTCACCTTTTTACATACTTGTATGGCACTTTATACAAAACGGATCATTTTAAAGCAGCTTCACAGTAATAAACAGGAAAATAAAAGTGACGATGCAAAATTCATCAGTGATGAAACAACTTAAGTTTAGTGTCATTAATCAGCTCAGTTCATTCAGTTCAATATTGATTTGGTTTAATTCAATAACAGTGTCAATGCTGCAAAGTTCACCAGTGATGACAAATGCAATTTTAACTATAAAGCAAGCCTATAGAAGATAATAGTGTCAAGAATCAGCTCAGCTCAGTTCAGTTCAGTGAGACTCAATATGGTAAGTCCATAAATGTGAAGCAATATGACAATAAAAAACACAATGTTGAACTCTTTCCTAGGTGTTGCAACCATTTTGTATGAAACCCGCCTGGGCTGCTTGGAAAATGAAATTCCCAAGATGAGTCAGGAGTACATTGCTGCACTGCATCTCATGTTCAGCTCTTTCAAGACTACCATGTACGCCGGTGCCATTCCCAAATGGCTGCGCCCCATCATTCCCAAACCCTGGAACGAATTCTGCAGCTCATGGGATGGCCTCTTCAAATTCAGTAAGAGCAGAGGGAACTGTGGTGTGGGGTTCAGTGCCACTATGAGACAACTGGTCTTCTACAACTACTACAGTTTTTGCTACAGTTTCTTGTTAAAAGTTTGTATAAATGTGTGTTTTAGGCCAGATCCACGTGGACAAGAGGCTTTCAGAGATCAAAAAGAAGATGGTGAAGGGCGAAGAGATTAAAGGGGGGTTGCTGACTCACATGCTGGTCACCAGAGAGATGAATCTGGAGGAGATCTACGCAAACATGACAGAAATGCTTCTGGCTGGGGTTGACACGGTAAGAACTGATCCAAGGGCTGCTGGGAGTCATTGCTTCTGAACTTGTTGTTCATGACTCGTAATTTGGCACAAATTCAGCGGTAACCCAAATTAATCGAGTGATACAAGGTTGCTCATGCCTTGACTGAAGTTATGCTGCAATATTTCCAAGCAGCGAATGCGTGTGTGGCGATTTAAGAAGCCAGAACATGTTGTGTATTAAGACAGCTGGAAAAATAGTTGCGTCTAATGGTGATGATAAACGAATCTTCTCATTGGGACAGCATCTCAGGCGCCTCTTTCTCTTCCTGTGAACTCTTTTCAAATGGTCAAATCGTAACGGGTGTCCGACGTCTCCATGGAGACCTCTGTGTTTACCTGACCTAACGCTGACCTCTCTCCATACGTCTCACCCACATTAAACAAGACCTGCCAAGACTCTCCAATTTCACTGATGTGTGTGTTGGCATCCTCTTCTCTTTGATCTTTCCCTCTCTTTTTCTTCCAGCCGTAGGATGAGCCAAAGCCTGTCATGTAATCTTTCCCTCTCCACCTGTCTGTCTCTCTGTCTTGCTTTCCCTTCACCTCTATGAGGCAGGGTGCCTGTTTTGGGTTCTTGCTCCAAAAAGGAATTATTCACCCAAAAAGAAAAAGGTGAACACTGTGATCACTGGAGCTGAACGCACATGACAGCAGCAGTTTTAGGCCTAGATTTATCTGAGATAAAAGTAATGATGAATGGAGGGAAGCATGGCAGGTCTTTCATTACAGGATGAAGGAGTGTAGAGAGAGGTCCTAACAAGGGGGAGAGTGAATGATGTTGACTGGACAGTCTTTGAAAGGAGGCTGAAAAAAGCAGCATTTGGGGGTGGACAGGTTTGGGAGAATCAGTCCATGGGAGTGAATCAGTGGTTATGTAATGAAACGTCTTATGTGAAATATAGTAGAGCAGTGAAAGAAATGACCATTAAGGGGCAATATTTGATTTCCAGGTTGTTGTTTTTTTACCTTTATAAGTGCAATTTTTCTAACTGCATTAAATGTATACAGCATCTTTTATGATGCTTTTTTAAATTTAATCAATAAATTCAATTAGAATAATTAGACATACTGACATGGTGTCGTCTTATTGTGATTGCTGGTACCAATCAGATAAAATCAGTATTAATAAAATCCATTTTTGCACTGCCAAAATGGCACAGAAGCTGCATTTGAAGTGGCATTTAGATGTATTTACATCTCTAGATGCAGCTCAGAGGTGGTATGAATGCATTTACTCTGCAATTTAACAATAAATAATGTTAAAATAAAGAAATATAAAAATTACTATATCATGTATTCTTCCCCCCATATCATGAATCCTGGGGGCATATTTATTAATTTTGCTGGCATTTTGCACAAAGCAGAGGAATTAGTGTAGATGTTACTAATCTCTAATAAGTCTTCACATTTTCTTCTCTCTGCAGACCTCTTTCACACTGTCATGGAGCACATACCTTCTGGCAAGACATCCCATAATACAGCAGGAGATTTTTGAGGAAGTAGACCGAGTGCTGGGTGGACGTGTCCCAACCGGAGAGGATGTTGCTCATTTGCCCCTTATTAGAGGGCTTGTCAAAGAGACACTCAGGTAAGCTCCGCCCACCACTCTGAAAATTCTCATTATTTATTGCAAAGTTTATTGAGCTTATGACAGAAATACAGTGGCCATTCTAAAATTGCACAGTATTCATAGAGATCTGCACAATGCCTAGTGTTGTTGCAACACACATTTTACATTCTGAATGTAATATTTAATTGTATTTTAAAAGTCTAACCAGGGACTGCGGCTGCAAATTAGCCATTGGCTAGAAGCCTGTATGTAGAGCATCTGTAATGTTATTCTGCTTCAACTAAATAAACAAATAACACTTCCGTCTGTCTCTGTAATGCATATAGGCTTTTCCCTGTTCTTCCTGGAAATGGACGCGTTACACAAGATGATCTGATCATCGGAGGTTATTTTATCCCTAAAGGGGTAAGAAGATATATCATGTGACTGTATGTGTATGCAAAAGCATATTTTTATATGCTTGTCTCATAAACACGTCAAAACCTGCCCCTGCTAAGCAGAAGCATTGTTTCAAGCCTTGACCTGGATATAAGTAGATATGGTGTGCCTAGAAAAAACACAGTTGTCACAGCATTAATTATGTTAAAAACACTTTAAAAGAAAACAATTGTTCTGCAATAAGTGAATAACTTAAATCAGTGGTTGTCAACCAGGAGGCCGGGGCCCACTAGGAGGCTTCTGTAAATTTCCAAGGGGAGGCATTTTAAGAATTAGTTATTTAAATTCAAATCTGAAAGAATAGCAAAATAATAAATATTAAAATAATTGAATAATTACAATTGTAATGCTAAAAACACAAACTGTCAATAACTATTAAATTAATAACTGATAACTAAAAATCAGTAGCTGTTGTCTTTATTTGAAGAACATACATACTTGACACTTGAATCATGGTACATTAATTGATCATTAGTCTCAGATTATGTTCAATGAAAAACTAACAATTTTGCTGTGTTCACAGACTCAGCTTGCGCTGTGTCATTACTCCACCTCTATGGATGAGGAGAACTTCCCCCGTCCCGGAGAGTTCCGCCCAGACCGCTGGATTCGCAAGGATGCCTCTGACCGTGTCGATAACTTCGGCTCCATCCCGTTTGGCTACGGCATCCGCAGCTGCATCGGGAGGAGAATAGCCGAGCTTGAGATGCATCTGGCTCTCACACAGGTGCGTGTTTGGATATGTGTCTCAAAGCTCAGCATCAAGCAAAGATCTAAACCATAGTGGTGCTATTATCAAGCAGCTATTATAAAGACAGATATAACTTGTATGTGGATTCTAATTCCCTTGTCTAATGGTGTATTGATGTTCGTCTCCATCACAGCTCCTGCAGAAGTTCCACATTGAGGTGTCTGCCCAGACCACTGATGTGTGTGCTAAGACTCATGGCCTGCTCTGTCCGGGAGTACCCATCAACCTTAGATTTGTGGACCGAAAGTAATCTGCTATTACACTCTGTGTGAATTTAAACCATAATCCATACAAAGACTGTTAGCGTTGTTGTATTATAGTGCCTCTTCCAGCTTTTATCCAGCGAAGACTGTTGCTTTTGTTTATGTGTGGAGTGCCTCTTAAGACTTTTTTAATAGTTTGCTTGTGTGAATGTTTATAGCCAATCAGAAGACCAAATATTTTGAACAGGCACTATTTTATATAGTTGAATCAATGCGAATTGCGTTGAGAATTGCGTTTTAAAAATTGTATTATATTTTTCATTTACAGAATTCATTTACATCATACTAGCAGTGTAATTTTCTCTCGTATCAGCCTTAAGAATTGGCGTGAAATATGGTCAAGAAGACCTTGTATGTAGATGTTTCACTATTAAATTAGCTTTAGTGCTAAGCTCATTATTTATTTAACATGGCACACTTATATAAGCTTAAAGACTTCTAGCTTACAAGCAGAAAATTCCTAAAGCAAACGCGAGTGAGAAAATCCTATTACAACTACAAAGCTACTTTAGAAGATTAAAACCCTGTCCTGTGGGCACTAATACTAACATAAATATTGTGTAAAGAAAACAACACAGCAATGTCCATCTTGATTTCAGCGTGGCTATAATTATCTAATTTGTTATTCAAGAGTGATTTTGTGTTGATTCCACTAAAACTCTTTAGTGGAAAACATTTTAATGGGAAATGCAAAAATGTGCCTCTTTTTTTTTTTTTTTAAGTGCACTAGCCTTATAGGCAACAGATGGTTAATGGGAAATGGTGAAAATGAACTTTTTTTTGGTCAAAATGAATGTTGTTTCTGAGAGTTGTGAAATTACTCAGTAATGTATTTGGAAGTGTTGGATATGTGGAAATGTGTAAGTTACAGAATTTTATACGAATAAATTACACTTTGAAGACCTGCTGAGTTATTTATATGTTGTTTGTCCGTTTAAACACACTATTTAGGGGAAAAAATCATTATAGTCTTTATTGTCACACTTACCTGAACTACATGAAAATTAATAAAAAATTGCCTCTCAGAACTTTTACACTAAAATGCTGTATGTAACACTGACTAAGTAAAGTCTGGCCTTCTAATTGTAATTTAAAAATTTCATTATTTATTAAACTTTGATGGACTGATGACACACACATGACACTTCTGACAAAAAAAAAAGTAAATTTCTTTATCCACCAGATGGCAGAATGGTTTGACGAACAGGAGAAAAGAGGGGGACAAATAATTGCCAAATATTCCAACAGACTCAAGTCAATCGTAAATGTCTCATTTGCCATTAGCCGAATTATCTAAATTAAAAATAGTACGGTTATATAAATATAAAGTTATGTATATGTATATATATATTATGTATGGGCTCTAGTTTACATGTCGGTCAAAAGTAGAGCCTCAATGGGCGGTTCTTGTCGGGAGTGAATGACAACAGACACTATTGGATGTGCAGAGAGCAAATCTGCGGTTCTAATAAAAATTATTTTAATGCGCATGAAAACTTAGTGATGATGCGTAAGTTACATACAGGGCATGGTAATAAAGGCATTTGGGGCTTTACTGAAAACATTCGGGGCTTCAGCCCCCTTAGCCCACCCGCAGCGTCACCCCTGCAAATAACCAAAAGAAATGTCAAATAACGTTACATGCTGTTGCCAGGTTTTCACAACAAAACCCGCCCAATTGCTACTCAAAACTACACACGTAATACACGTTTTATGGTGGGGTTCCCCTAGTAAAATTCGCATTTTAGGGGCTAAATATCACGTTCTTGTGGTCGCTTAAACCCGCGGAAACAGTGTTAGAGTAGCGTGCCTGTGTGAGGTGCAGCAAACTTGTGCCTGTAAATCAAATGGGAGTTATTTAGCAAGAAGCCCATGTTTTGATTGGTCGAGAGGAAGCGAACCACGTTCTCTGAATGGCTAGAATTCGACACTGCGAGTCTCTGGCCGTCCGAGGCATAGATATCTACAGGTAGATTCCTCATTCGACAGCTCCAAGCACGCAGAAGCGTCCGACATCTAGCAACGGTCAACCTGACGTCATCCACCATAATAATCTACGAATATTCGAAGAGTACAGCCGATGGTTGTAAAAACCGCCGGGATTTAAATTCCCGAAGAAACGAGATAACCTTTCACAGGTGAGAATGCGAGAGAGGGGCGGAACCATAGGATTGTGAGCGAATGACGTCAAGTTGACCCTTCCAACGGACGGTTTACGTATAGCGGCCACTAATCTATATAATATAATCTATATAATACTTATATAATATAAAATACTTTCTTACCCAGAATTTCTGGCTTGTTTTCCAGTATAATTATCTAAACATTCTTAAATCAAGATTTATTTAAGCAAAATGACTGGAGATATTTCAGAAAATAAGACTTAATATCTTAAGTCATTTTCCATCTCAAGTAAATATATCTTCATTTAAGAATGTTGATATTTGAACTGGAAAACAAGACAAAAATACTGAGTAAGAAAAGTCATTGGGCCTTATTCATGAAACATTCGTAAATATAGGAGTAAATTCGGAGTAATTCGCGCATAAAACGGACCTTCAGATTTTATAGTTAAACATGTGTATGTTAACATTCACCATAATAATCTACGAATATTCGAAGAGTACAGCCGATGGTTGTAAAAACCGCCGGGATTTAAATTCCCGAAGAAACGAGATAACCTTTCACAGGTGAGAATGCGAGAGAGGGGCGGAACCATAGGATTGTGAGCGAATGACGTCAAGTTGACCCTTCCAACGGACGGTTTACGTATAGCGGTCACTAATCTATATAATATAATCTATATAATATAATGTTCTCTATTATAGATCAGTGACAGCGGCCCATAGAAACAGTCGCTAATGAGGCATCTACGTATACATATCTATGATCCGAGGCATTCATTAGGTGTCAGTCGGCAGAATGGCGCTGTGGAGTCACGTGAGTTGTTTGAGTCAAAGGACAGCGGTGCTGTTCTAAAGCAGTGTGTGTGTGTCTGCGTGTGTTTTTAAGTGTACTTAATATCTAACATCTTTTGATAAATTTGTCGTACGCTCTTTTGGATTCTTTTTCTGACCAGACCTTCTCATGCTTGTGCATTGCTATCGTCTTAGTTCGTGAATCTTAATATTCTAACGTTACTCTCAGTCTTAATTGACAGCGCGTTGAATCTAATGTAAACAAACCCCGGTTAGCGGTTGACGATTAGGGGTTTTCATCCACAAGCTCGCCTGGAATCACTGCAGCTGCGCAGTACAAATCGTGTTTCCGGTACGGATCGAGTAGTGACAAGCGGTGCTGTTCTAAAGCAGTGTGTGTGTGTCTGCGTGTGTTTTTAAGTGTACTTAATATCTAACATCTTTTGCTAAATTTGTCGTACGCTCTTTTGGATTCTTTTTCTGACCAGACCTTCTCATGCTTGTGCATTGCTATCGTCTTAGTTCGTGAATCTTAATATTCTAACGTTACTCTCAGTCTTAATTGACAGCGCGTTGAATCTAATGTAAACAAACCCCGGTTAGCGGTTGACGATTAGGGGTTTTCATCCACAAGCTCGCCTGGAATCACTGCAGCAGCTTTCACTAACCTGTAAAGTGTGTTGGAGTCAGCGGGAGATGAGTTGGCCGTGTAGTCAGGCCTTGGACTAAAGTTGAAGTCGTTTAATTGAGTGTCAGATTCGTCTCGAGGCCTCATATCTGTGGATGAGGAAGTGAACGGACCGAGGGCACCCAGGTGATTAAATGCTTTTTGTTTTTATCTGTTTTATTAGGAGACTGCATAATAAAGACATTTTAATTACACAAGCCCGTCAAAATCACTCTGTTAGCTGTTAAAACGCAAAGTGGCTCGTTAGCATCTTGGCTCAATGCTAATTTTGGCCTAGAGAGCTAAGCGGCTAACTGTGTTTATAAATATGATTTAGGGCCGTAGTTATAGTTAGCATTGTGTCTTGGTGCAGACGAGACTAAATTGAATACTAAATGCCATTGTAAACTTAGTAAAATATTAGTATGTAATCACATTTGGGTTACTTTGACCTGCCATAGTTTTGACAGGTGCTAGCGAGCTAACCAGTTAGCTTGGTTATTAGCTTTGCCTGCCGTTAGAGTTTATCTATACATTAACTGAAATGTTCTTTTACTATTTGTCATATCGTGTGTATAATTTTGTGAGTTGTTACTATATTTTTCTTAAACTGTCATACATGGTCATGAATGTGGTAGAACATTGTCTTGACTTATGACATCTGATAAGCTATCTGTAACTTGACATTTACTTGTGCTTTAGATGTCATGATTTTGTGAGTTTAAATCAAATACTTATGAGTGTATATCAGTCAAACTAGCTGCTGCTGTCGTCTAGCGTCATTCATGATTTTGACAGATTTTGCTAGCTGATGTACAGTAGATGGGTCTTTTAAAGGAATAGTTCACCCAAAAATGAAAATTTGCTGAAATTTTTCTCACACTCAGGCCATCCAAGATGTAGATGAGTTTGTTTCTTCATAAGAACAGATTTGGAAAAATTTAGCATTGCCTCACTTGCTCACCAGTGGATCCTCTGCAGTGAATGGGTGCCATTATACCATCATGTATTGTGACGTACCGTCATGTATTGTGACGTGAAAAGCTGCGTATTTGTAATAAACATCAACACGTTTTTAACTTCAAACTGTTGCTTCCAGCTAAAATACGAGTCCTATATCCATAAAATTGCCTTCACCAGTGAAAAAGTCATCTCATCTGAAGGAGGAGAGAAATATGCACAGATCAAGCAACTTTGATCAAGTGAAAACAGTCCAAAACATTTATAAACAAATATTTTGATGACAAGAGAACAACATGGGGCGAATGTTTGTTTGTTGTTTTTTCTTTAACTAGAGGAAGTCTTATTATGGATTATAGACTCTTAGATTATAGAATATATACTATAGAAAATTATATTTTGGCCAGAAGCAATGCTTTAAAGTTAAAACACCTTAATGATGGATTTATTACATACAAACACACAGCTTTTCACTTCACAAGATGTTAATTGATGGACTGGAGTGGTGTGGATTGCTTGTGGATTATTGTGATGTTTTTATCAGCTGTTTGGACTCTCATACTGACTGCACCCTTTAACTGCAGAGGATCCATTGATGAACAAGTGATGTAATGCTACATTTCTCCAAATCTGTTCCGATAAAGAAACTCCAAAACATTTATAAACAAATATTTTGATGACAAGAGGACAACATGGGGCGAATGTTTGTTTGTTGTTTTTTCTTTAACTAGAGGAAGTCTTATTATGGATTATAGACTCTTAGATTATAGAATATATACTATAGAAAATTATATTTTGGCCAGAAGCAATGCTTTAAAGTTAAAACACCTTAATGATGGATTTATTACATACAAACACACAGCTTTTCACTTCACAAGATGTTAATTGATGGACTGGAGTGGTGTGGATTGCTTGTGGATTATTGTGATGTTTTTATCAGCTGTTTGGACTCTCATACTGACTGCACCCTTTAACTGCAGAGGATCCATTGATGAACAAGTGATGTAATGCTACATTTCTCCAAATCTGTTCCGATAAAGAAACAAACTCATCTACATCTTGGATGGCCTGAGGGTGAGTAAATTGTTCAGCAAATTTTCATTTTTGGGTGAACTATTCCTATAACGAGAGTCGAGACTATGATTCTAGTGTGATGTGATAATTCTGAGTAATTGCAAACAAAAAGTTCTCTTATTGTAATTTCATATCCAACAGCATTGCTTTCTAATGTGCTGCTGTATAAAGATTAACTTTTTGCTGTTCTGTGGTAACAGAGAACAATTTAGTGGCAGTGATTTCACTGTAGTCTTTATAGATTTTGAATGGTTTATTGTCACTTAGCACAAATATTTCACGTTAATCTTATTAATAAATAATGCTATTATTTATGTAATAAAAATTTTTTTTTCATGTGCAGGAGAAAGGATCCCATTTCATGGGAGAATCCTCTTTCCTTTACTCCTGGGTGAACCGGTGATTTCTGAAAATGGGTATGTGCTCAGTTTTTAAAAAATTGTCAAAATACTGAAATAATTTTCATGTATTAGAAGTACAAAGGATGCAAATGTGTGTTTATATTGAGAATCCATAATTATGAGAATTTGTAATAAAAATACCTTGTAGATGAGCAGGAGGCCCTGAATTCCATCATGCAAGACCTGGTGGTGCTGCATCGATCCAGTCGACCATCTGGTCTGTCTGACCTGGGCAAACCCAAGGCCTCCTCTCCCAAGAACCAGGTCTGCTTTGACTCTTTTGTTATTCACATCAGCACCAGCTACTTTTTTTAAATTTTAAGAACAAAACTGTTATCTCAGTGTAGAATAAAACACTAAGTTATACTACAGCATTTACCACTTATGTCACTTATATCTACCTAATTTTTCCCATAAGAGTGGGCGCGGTCATTTGTAAATGTAATGTGTCTGGCTTCCGGTGTCATACGCTTCCAGCTATTTTTGTACAAAACAGCTTGATTTGCTGCTTGATATTGCAAACTGGTGTGTCTTACCATATCATTTTAATGTATTATCTTAATTATAAACACACTGGTTTGTGGTGGAAAAAAAGTTTTACCGTTTTCTGCACTTTGTTATTCTTCTCATTATTTCCCTACAGTGGCTAATGAACCGGAAGTCTCGCACATTCACAGAAAACGGCTTACTTCCACGTTGAAAAATAAGGTGGATACTGTAAATGTGACCAAAGTTAAATAAGGGTGATGACATCATTTAGCTGTACACATGCCTTCATACTAGAGGGTTATGTAGTTAAAAATGTTTTTTTTAAACATTGAAATTTTTTTTTGCATATTTTTAAAAAAGTATTTATGTACTAATTTTTAGTCTGAGGAACCTTTCATTTAAATCAAACAGCCTGTGTTGAACAGCGTAAGAAGATCCAAAATGTGTAATGTAAGATGAAAATACTGAAACAATCTGGTGAAAGTAACCACATTTTCTTTGTTTTAATCATTATATATTTATAAATTTATATAGATGTATTAATAAATATATAGTAATAAAAAGCAGTTTATCTAAATGTATTTTACAAAAGCATTTTAATAAAGGAAAAGTACCACAGAGACTTCAGTGATCATCAGTGATAATGCATTCATTGAATACATTTCTTGAAATAGAAAATTTGAACTCATTACTGGAAATGATCAACTTTAAAAGGATAGTCCACCCAAAAATGAAAAATTACCCCCTGATTTACTCGCCCTCAAGCCATCCTAGGTGTATATATATATATATATATATATATGACGAATACAATTGGAGTTATATTAAAACATGTCCTGGCTCTTCCCAGCCTTATAATGACATTGCCATTATTAAGCTGGGAAGATAAAATAAAATAAACTCCGATTATATTCATCTGAAAGAAGAAAGTAATATACACCCAGGATGGCTTGAGGGTACGGAGCCCCTGAAGGGACCTAAGCAAAAATAAAAAATACACAGACTATCGCGTGCTCACGAGAAACTATGGGAAGCCAAACACACCGAAAGCGGGACGAAACAGCGTGATGTTACAGAGTTCGTGCCGCGCAGACCTGTCAAAGGCGCGGCTCAATGGACCGAGCTGCGCGACCGTCTTGACAGCGCAGGGAGGACATGTTTGCTAGCGCCACCGACTGGACAGCGCATTAGGCTACTTTGTACAAATCACCCAAGCACCCCATTCTTAGCCATTTCTAATATACTTTTGATTAATATAGCTAAATATTATTAAATTGTAAAGAAATTGTAGATCCATCTATGATTGTCAAAAGAATTCCAGGTGCAGTTCCCTCTCAGCCAGTTAGATTTCACGTAGCATTTTCATCGGACAGTCGTGGAAGTCTGATTGGTTGATAACCTTTGACAACGTTTAGTCCAGGTGCGAAAATAATTAATTTCTAGCGCAAAGGAGAGATTTGCGAGCGCACAGGACGCAGTTTGAGCACGCACACTTTGAGCGAGAGGAGAGATTCGCACTGGCACATCATATTAATGTACTTTCGCGCTACAACAGTGCACTCTCGACATTTGTCAGTAAAATAACGCCATATTACATATTCCATGCTTTTGTTTTCTTCATTGTAAGACGGCAGAGAGTGATGCAACCGGAAACTGTAACGCGTGAGCTCGCGAAACATTTTTTGTGCGCACACGATAGTCTGTGTATTTTTTATTTTTTTTGCAAAGGTCCCTTTAGGGGCTCCGTATGAGGGTGAGTAAATCATGGGGTAATTTTACTGGGGTGAACTACCCCTTTAATTTTTACAGAATTTTTCAAAAAGAGGCACTCTGTACTAACAGCTGTGAGACGAGGATGGATTGTGAAACTAATCTATCAACACAGTCACAGGCAAATTAAAAAGTGCACTAAAATCATTGCAATATTCACATTGTTGCTTATTTTCTATTGCACACAAATATAATTGTGAATATAAATTTATATTGAATATGTCTGTGTTGCCCAGTGCTGTTTCATACTGTTGTGAATAAGAAACGGTGTGCATTGATAGATGGGTAAAACTGTGTTTTCTTGTCCACAGAATGATGTAAGGGTGAAGTTTGAGTACCGAGGAGAGAAGAGGTAGTGACCACAATTCCTGCTTCTGCTCCACATCACTTCCTATTTTTAGCACTTCCCTCTAGAGGTTTCTCTTAATTAAACCTGTCTGACAGAGCCCTGTAGATGCTGTGTAATGGATGTTGTGTTAGCTGGTCCAAACCTGCATTTTTATTCCCAGTCCTTTAGGATCACTTTACATAAAATGTTTTGTTCTAAGCCAAATTAACTAAGGGGCTCCTTTAGTTAGCGTTAGTTAATTAGTGATGTAGTTTTGGGGTAGTCATGTGTTTGTGTGCTTCTGGGTGTGTCTTCATGTATTTGTGTGTGTGTGTGTATGCAAAGACTTAATCTAACACTGCTAGAATAGACTTCACGTCGGAATATGAATGAATGATTTTTATTTATTATTTGTTAACTAGTAAAGTAACGCATTACTTTTAAATTTACAATTAAATATCGAAGTTACTTTTTCAATTAAGTAATGCAAGTTCCCTTTTATTCACTGACACCTCTCCTGTCAAGAGGTTGAGAGAAATTGGGAATGAGGTGCAGAGGTACTTCCTTCAGCCTGAAGCTTATTAGTTTCACTACTGGTTTAAAAATGCCTTTAAAGTTGGCAAAAATATAACTTTGGGTTTTTTTGTTATTAAAAAATAAATGAGCAAGCCCGCCCCAGGTGATAAAAAGTAACACAAAAGTAACATAATGCATTACTTTCCATAAAAAGTAACTAAGTAATGCAATTAGTTACTTTGTTATGGAGTAGTGCAATATCATAATGCATTACTTTTGAAAAGTAACTTTCCCCAACACTTGCGTTCACTATAGCTTAGAAAGCTTTAATACAAACCTAATTTTGTAATTATTATAATTAGAGAATGCATTAGGAGGAACCATTTGCTTGATTCTGTCAAAGTAGCAGATGATGGTGTGGTTTATGATTTATTATATGTTACTTAAGGATCCTGCAGTTCCCTCGACCTGTCAGTCTGGAAGATCTGAGCGCCAAAGCTAAAGTAGCGTTTGGGCAGAGCATGGACCTGCATTACACCAATAATGAGGTAAAAGATGCTACAGCTTTGTCAAATTTCTGATATATTTATTTGAATGTCTTCATATATGCCTGTTTTCTTTGTTTTCCTTCTCTCTGTCCTGTAGCTTGTGATTCCGTTGAGTACTCAGGATGATCTGGATTGGTTTATGATTTATTATATGTTACTTAAGGATCCTGCAGTTCCCTCGACCTGTCAGTCTGGAAGATCTGAGCGCCAAAGCTAAAGTAGCGTTTGGGCAGAGCATGGACCTGCATTACACCAATAATGAGGTAAAAGATGCTACAGCTTTGTTAAATTTCTGATATATTTATTTGAATGTCTTCATATATGCCTGTTTTCTTTGTTTTCCTTCTCTCCTGTAGCTTGTGATTCCGTTGAGTACTCAGGATGATCTGGATAAAGCTGTGGAGCTGCTGGATCGCTCGGTGCATATGAAGAGCCTAAAAATCCTGCTGGTGCTCCCCTCCTGTACTCAAGTCAGTGGGCATTATAAGCCACGTTCAGAGAAAAAGTTCTAGTCTGAGACCTGTGACCTAATCTAAAAGCTAAAAGGTTTCAAATGTTCTTGTGCTTTCAGAACTCTGTCTCCAGTAAGGACCTGTTGCCAGCACATGAGAACTTGGACAACACAGACTTTAGTGTTGCAGATAAAAAGAACATGCTGGCACTCATAGGTGGGTTGCATTCAGTGTTTTTGAATTGTGTCCTTGACATAACTCAACATTAAATCGAAATTGACCCCATTTGCTTTCTTAATGCACATTCTTTGAAAGAAAAAATATCTTCATAATGTTTTAGCAAAATATAGTGACTTACTCTTCTTCTGAAATGACTTTCCATTTGGGTCGATGTGACAAATCATTTTTACTTTTCAATCCCACATCTTGATCTACCTGACTCCATTCTATTCAGATTATAAAAGTGCGTAAGGTGTTTATTGCTCTCTTGCTGCTTCTCCAGGTTCTCAGTCAACCGATCGTAGCTCTCCTCCTCCAGGCTATATTCCTGATGCTCTGCAGCAGGTGGCCAGAAACGGCTCTTTCACAAGCATCAACAGTGAGGGCGAATTCATACCAGAGAGCATGGACCAGGTACATAGTCTAACACATCTGGTTGAGCTGATGTGGGTGTACTAATCTGTAGCATAATCAGCCTGTGTCCTGATGGCTCATTTATCTTTTCCTGTCTTTCTCTCTATAGATGCTGGACCCTTTGTCTATGAGCAGTCCTGAGAATTCAGCATCAGGCAGCTGTCCTTCATTGGACAGTCCACTTGACAGGTGAACAACTAACCCACACACACATGCAGCCACAATCAAACTATTATAGAAGACAGTGTCTTGCCCAGAGACTGAACTTATATTCACAGCATTCCTTTAGTATGTCAGGAAAGGTATTAAGCAGCACAACTGTTTTCAACATTAATAATAAGAAGACATGTTTCTTGAGCAACAAATCAGCATATTAGAATGATTTCTAAGGATCATGTAATACTGAAGACTACAGTAATGGCTGCTGAAAATTGAGCTTTGCATCACAGGAATAAATTGCATTTTAAAATGTATTAAAATAGAAAAAGCATTATTTGAATTTGTAATTATTTCACCATATTAGTAGTATTAAATAGTAAATATTCAATAAATTAAATATATCAAATAATATTTGCTGTTTTTGTTTTTTTTGTTTTGATCAAATGAATGCTGCCTTGGTGAGCATGAGAGACTTCTAAAATCTGACTGACCCTAAAATTTTGAACAGTAATGTACAGTTCATGCTTGCAGTTAAAAAAAAAAAGTGTTTTGTTTTTTTTTCTCATGGATCTCTTACAGTGATACCTATCCCAAATCCCGTATGCCTCGAGCCCTGAGCTACCCTGATAACCATCAAGAGTTCCCTGGTAAGCTGTTGCTGATCTTTCTGCTTTGATGTCACATGAATACTAACATTCCTAAGTCTATCTTGATTGTTTCTACCATGTTTCACAGAGTATGACATACCAGTGTTTGAAAAAACAGCGAAGGGAGGAACCTATCCTAGGCGATATCCCATCTCGTTTGGTCTGCACGACTACAGCGATGGTGAGGTTATGTTGGACCATGGCCATAAACAGAAGCTTTGTTAATTTTTCCAAAAAGCAAAATCACGCTATTCTTAAATTGGAACATCTTTCTCCACTCAGGACGAAAGACCTTTCCCAGGGCGCGGCGGACACAAGCTCATGGATTTCGTTCTCCAGTAAGTTTCAGTCCAACTGAGCAGCAGAGCCCCAGCACTAGCAGTGGAAGCAGCATCTTCACTCCTGAGCTAGAGGAACCGGGGCGCAGACGCCGTGGCAGCGACATAGAGCCCAGCTCTAACCCCACTCTCTCAGTCATGGACATCAGCCCTCCAAGCCGCTGTGAGTGGATTTAGGTTTAGTGGAGAACATCTTCTGTTGTTCCAGTCTGTTGTTCTTTTAAGCTTACTAACTAAATAAAAAATCAAGCAGCATAACTGTTTTTTTTAAACTGGGATAATAAGAAATGTTAATTGAGCACCAAATCAGCATATTAGACTGATTTCTGAAGAATCATGTGACATTGAAGACTGGAAGTCTGCTGAAAAATTCAGCTTTGTCATCACAGGAATAAATTACATTTTAAAACCCATTAAAATAGAAATGTTATAAATAGAAATCTTTAATAGATTATAAATCTAGCAAAACATGAAGGACTAGAAAATGTATTTAAATTAATTGGTCAAAAAGCAGAGGGGAAATCGTCTCTTTTCTTTGTGTATAGCCCCTCGGGCTCCCACAAACTGGCGTCTAGGGAAGCTTTTGGGGCAAGGAGCGTTCGGGCGAGTGTTTCTATGCTACGATGCAGACACTGGCAGAGAACTGGCTGTTAAACAGGTGCAGTTTGATCCGGATAGCCCAGAAACCAGCAAGGTGAACAGTGTTTTTCAGGCTTTGTAAGGTTAATGTGGTGTCTAGTAAACCTTTGCACTTATTGTGGTTTGTATGTGTGTTCAGGAGGTGAGTGCTCTGGAGTGTGAGATTCAACTGCTGAAAAATCTATTCCATGAGCGCATTGTTCAGTACTACGGCTGCTTGCGGGACACGCATGAAAGAACTCTTTCTATCTTTATGGAGTACATGCCTGGGGTAAGTTAAAAAAAAAAAGTGTTTTTTTTTTTTTTCTCATGGATCTCTTACAGTGATACCTATCCCAAATCCCGTATGCCTCGAGCCCTGAGCTACCCTGATAACCATCAAGAGTTCCCTGGTAAGCTGTTGCTGATCTTTCTGCTTTGATGTCACATGAATACTAACATTCCTAAGTCTATCTTGATTGTTTCTACCATGTTTCACAGAGTATGACATACCAGTGTTTGAAAAAACAGCGAAGGGAGGAACCTATCCTAGGCGATATCCCATCTCGTTTGGTCTGCACGACTACAGCGATGGTGAGGTTATGTTGGACCATGGCCATAAACAGAAGCTTTGTTAATTTTTCCAAAAAGCAAAATCACGCTATTCTTAAATTGGAACATCTTTCTCCACTCAGGACGAAAGACCTTTCCCAGGGCGCGGCGGACACAAGCTCATGGATTTCGTTCTCCAGTAAGTTTCAGTCCAACTGAGCAGCAGAGCCCCAGCACTAGCAGTGGAAGCAGCATCTTCACTCCTGAGCTAGAGGAACCGGGGCGCAGACGCCGTGGCAGCGACATAGAGCCCAGCTCTAACCCCACTCTCTCAGTCATGGACATCAGCCCTCCAAGCCGCTGTGAGTGGATTTAGGTTTAGTGGAGAACATCTTCTGTTGTTCCAGTCTGTTGTTCTTTTAAGCTTACTAACTAAATAAAAAATCAAGCAGCATAACTGTTTTTTTTAAACTGGGATAATAAGAAATGTTAATTGAGCACCAAATCAGCATATTAGACTGATTTCTGAAGAATCATGTGACATTGAAGACTGGAAGTCTGCTGAAAAATTCAGCTTTGTCATCACAGGAATAAATTACATTTTAAAACCCATTAAAATAGAAATGTTATAAATAGAAATCTTTAATAGATTATAAATCTAGCAAAACATGAAGGACTAGAAAATGTATTTAAATTAATTGGTCAAAAAGCAGAGGGGAAATCGTCTCTTTTCTTTGTGTATAGCCCCTCGGGCTCCCACAAACTGGCGTCTAGGGAAGCTTTTGGGGCAAGGAGCGTTCGGGCGAGTGTTTCTATGCTACGATGCAGACACTGGCAGAGAACTGGCTGTTAAACAGGTGCAGTTTGATCCGGATAGCCCAGAAACCAGCAAGGTGAACAGTGTTTTTCAGGCTTTGTAAGGTTAATGTGGTGTCTAGTAAACCTTTGCACTTATTGTGGTTTGTATGTGTGTTCAGGAGGTGAGTGCTCTGGAGTGTGAGATTCAACTGCTGAAAAATCTATTCCATGAGCGCATTGTTCAGTACTACGGCTGCTTGCGGGACACGCATGAAAGAACTCTTTCTATCTTTATGGAGTACATGCCTGGGGTAAGTATGTGTTAATTCACTTGAACACACGTTCTTGTATGCTAACTTTGTTTTCTAAAGGTTTTACAGTGTTGGAGAGCTGTGCAATTAATCGAAATAGAGTTTTGATTTCGATTTCGGCCTCCAACGATTATCAAAATATTATAATCGGGGTAAAACGAATATTGCGCCCCATTGTGTTCCCTTTCCAGTGGTGCACTTGCATCCTCAGTTAAAGCCCGATTTCATGTGCAAATCAGTAAAAATGTATCGTGACTTTTGCAAAATGGGACGTGCTTGATTTATTAAAGTTGATTAGATTTATTTATGTTTTTAAAAGCGCGAAAGAGAACTTGCACTGTTCCTCAGGAGGATTTCTGTGCATGCGCTCAGAGACCGAACAGAACAAGGACATGTAAAGTCAACTTTTAGCTTAAGGTGTGCGCCTAAACAGTCAAATATACGCAAAAATGTGTCAAAATGCGGCGTTTGGTGATTATTCACGTAAACTCTTGTTGGTTATGTAATAAGTGAATGTAAACAGTTGAGAATGAAAATACATGTGTAACAGTAAATTGCATCCGTGCGGCTCTTAAAGTGACAGTAGGCTATATTCCTGCTGCTGACTTTGTGCTTAATATTAATCAAACAACAAAAGACAAAGAGAAAATCACTCACTGCTCTTGACGGACTTTTGTAGGTAGCTTTAATAAGAAACAAAGGAAGTTTAATTCTTACAGTGAAGACTATGCGGTTTTATTTTACATTCGATTATTCAATTTATGTAGTAGGCTGTTAACTGAATACTTTAGACTTGAAGCACTGTTTGTTTCATTTTTATCTTTTTTCTATTGTATTCCTTTGCTTTTGTTATTACAGTTTAATTATTGTCAATAATTTGAGGATTTTTTTTTTACTAATATTAGTTACCTTAGTACTCTGCTGTGGTATTGAGAATTGTTAAATTTCTTTGTGCTTAATATTAATCAAACAACAAAAGACAAAGAGAAAATCACTCACTGCTCTTGACTGAAGGACTTTTGTAGCTTTAATAAGAAACAAAGGAAGTTTAATTCTTACAGTGAAGACTATGCGGTTTTATTTTACATTCGATTATTCAATTTATGTAGTAGGCTGTTAACTGAATACTTTAGACTTGAAGCACTGTTTGTTTCATTTTTATCTTTTTTCTATTGTATTCCTTTGCTTTTGTTATTACAGTTTAATTATTGTCAATAATTTGAGGATTTTTTTTTTACTAATATTAGTTACCTTAGTACTCTGCTGTGGTATTGAGAATTGTTAAATTTCACTGGTCTCTAAAATGTAGATGTCATAGCAACCTTATTTACAGAAAATATATATTTGATATATATCACTATCTTTAAATAAATCTTTCATATAAAGTTTTGGTCATATGGCCCACTAATAATCGTTTTAAATAATCGGGATTACAATATTGACCAAATATTGACCAAAATAATCGTAATAATTTTTGTAATATTTTAACGCCAAAAGACGGTTTGCACTGGCACAAGTCGCATGGTCATTTTTGAACTCGCCGCAACTGACACGAAGAAAACGCATGTGAGGTCTGAGGTAAAAATGTCGTTTTCGCCCAGATAAACTTTTAAAAATAATTTATTATTTTTCAAACGTTTTATTTTAACTTGTACGAATTTAAACCTTTTAAGCTGAAATTGTGATACTTGTGGGCCTCGACAATAAGGACGTCTGATGGCCCGGGGTCAGCGTAAAAGACTCTGTCCTGTTTCTAGCACATTGAAAGAACACTATTAGAAAAGATATGTATATGTTTTTGTGTCTCACAATCACATTAACAATGATGGTAATACCACCCTGATTCCAGGAGCATCGGCTGTACCGTGGTGGAGATGTTGACTCAGCGGCCGCCCTGGGCGGAGTACGAAGCAATGGCAGCCATTTTTAAAATCGCCACACAGCCCACCAACCCCACTCTGCCGCCTCACGTGTCGGACCACTGCCGCGATTTCCTTAAACGGATTTTTGTGCAGACTAAACAGCGTCCCTCTGCTGAGGACCTATTACGGCACACTTTTGTCCACTAGCCACTCCCCCTTCCATCTCTGACCACTCAGAGACTTCCATAAGTGTCTGTAGGACCACTCCCTTTTGAGACTCCTCCCAGCAGGCCTACGAGCCCCTACCCTGACTGGAGCGCATAGCGAAGAGGGCAGTGGCCTAATCTCACACCTCTGCTGGGGCAAGAGGGTGATTTGGAGCAGCTTGATTCCGTATGAAAACATTGCACCTTGATTTCACTCGGGTAAGTACCCCTAAAGACTAACGAATATCGGTACCCCCCAAAAAACTAGAGGATGTTGTCTTTTAAAGGCTTTCTTTTATTCATTTGTAATGTTTTGATCTGGGGAGTCTGATTGGGTTCTGGATGCACTGGGTTAATGCAGGAAGATCTTGGAATGTCAACCCCAGAGCAAGGCAGGTACACCAATACGCTGCTAAAGGGTAAAAGGAAACAAAACCGAATAGATGACCGGATTCAAGGGACTCCTCAGCCCGGCTGTCATGGCTTCTTAAAGTTCTCATTTTCTTGCACAGTCCTCTTAGAACATACACACAGGTACATGGACTCTGATCAAAAATCTTACTGTAGAATATTTACTCACTATGCTGTACAAACATTTACGTTTGCTCTCTCTCACCTTCTGATTGCAACCACACACTGGAGTGTATTCGCTCTGTCTAGCTCTAGAATTCGTCAGGATCTTGTACCAGTTTCTGCTTTGTTTCTGTTTTTACTGTGTGCCTTTTTACACCGTCTCCTTCCTCTTTTTTTTTTTGTATTCTGCTCTGTTTTAAGTGTCCGATCATTTTTCTAGAATTTTATAAGTTTAATGCACAGCTACTCACAAGTCGTTCTGACTTTGGTCTGTACAGGAATTATTTAGGACAGTTCGGCTCTTCATACTGTTTCTAGATCGGCATAAGCAGCCTCTGCCTTTTCCCCCTTTGGTCCCTTTGCTGGCAAACTGATCTCGGGTCAGGTTCACCTGTGCATTCTCTTAACACAGTGCCGTACACTTCAATCTGATCAGGTAGGCAGGTTGAATACACACTCACTCACCAAAGCCAAAAAAAAACCCGGACCACACAGCCAGGGTTTAGTGCCTGGACATTTTACAGTAAGAATCGCTCTGATTCCAGTATAAATCTCAAGAACATAGAGCGTTTTGAATATAGAAATGGATTGCTCTCAGTATGAAAGTTGACACTGTAAGTGCACTTCTAGTGAAGACTACACAACCTGGATCCTTTCTGCTGATGTTTTCCATACCAGACGTCTAATGTTCCAATTGTTCTCGTCAGAAGTTCTCACTCTAATGTATATCCGTAGGTTTCAGAATATGTAGAATTTCACAAATCGTAACAATACGCAGCACTTGATAGTACTTAACGGTTTGCCTATAAATTAACCTCGCTATCCCACGATGCCTTGGGACAGGACGTTTCACCTGTTCACACTCTGTCAGCACTTGGTTACACACTCCCTGCTAGTGAGCGCTCCTGAATATTTTAGTGAGTGGTCATGTTATTGTTCAATACTCATTCAGAGATCTTTCCTCCACATTGTGCTGAAGTGCCTGCCTTCAGATGTCATGCTTACGTACCTTTTGGGGTTACCCTTGCTCCTTCCTTAATCCATTAGGTTTGTTTTCTTTATTCCTTGTGTCACAATCTGCCGTTTTTTAATTAGAAAGCTATTTATTTTCCCCCTAAAAAATAAATATTGAGAGTATAGTACTAGTGAGTTAGCATACGCGTATGTTAATTTAATAATAGAATGGAAACACAATTAAAATTTAAGCAGTGATTTCATATTGCTTGCTTATAGTGACCTGAGAATAAGAATAAGCTTCATACTTATGGTCCGTTCACACAGGACACGTTCTTATATTCTGTCTGTGCAATCTGTAAATTGTTGGTTTATTTTACACATGTGGGTCAATAACATTACGTTGACATTAATGACATACTTTTTAAAATTAAAATACATGTATTAATATCTGAATTAAAATAAATTTAGATTTTTTTTAGCGTAATATCAAATTTGTTAGGGTGATACAACTGTCCTGATATAATGAAGAAAAAACTGCATTAAAAGAAATTTTTTTTTTAAAGAAAACCTTAAGTAAAGGTTTATTCTTTATGCTTTTTTATTAAAAAAAAAATATTTTAAAACTTCTTCACGGTTGTTTGCTAAATCAAAGCTGTGCTAAAAGCAACATGCTGAAAGATACAAGAAAAGAAAACCTAAATCAGGAAATTATATTATATCCTCCGCTCTTAAAATATTAGAAAATTTATGACAATATCTATTTTCATGACAGGATAATTTAGGTTGTAAAATGGCATGTTGTGTTAGTACCCCAAAAAATTTGATGTTGAATTAATAAAAATGTGATCAAAAAAATAATGAATTTAATAAAATCTTTTTTTACTTGAAAAATGTATTTCTATTTTTTACAATTAAATAATATCTATAATTAAATATAATAATGATTAAAACATACACTCACATGTATTCAAGGAATGTTATTGGTTACACCATTTATCCCCTCCTCTCTTAAAATATTAGAAAATTTATGACAATATCTATTTTCATGACAGGATAATTTAGGTTGTAAAATGGCATGTTGTGTTAGTACCCCAAAAAATTTGATGTTGAATTAATAAAAATGTGATAAAAAAAATAATGAATTTAATAAAATCTTTTTTTACTTGAAAAATGTATTTCTATTTTTTACAATTAAATAATATATATAATTAAATATAATAATGATTAAAATGTACACTCACATGTATTCAAGGAATGTTATTGGTTACACCATTTTTAGAGTAATTAAACTCTTAACTCATGAAACCAACATGAATATAAAAAGTGCATTTTTAAGAATCATTAATGCTGTTATTTGCCATTGACCCATGTGCCTGCCTCTCATTGTTAATTTTAAAACAATGAACTAATGAACGCATCTATAAACATTCTTTTCAAATGTGATCTGTCTAGCTGTTTCAGTGTAAGAACACGTCCTGTGTGAACACTGCAACTGTAGCAGCGTAAACTACCCCGGGCAGATAGATTGTGATAACATAAAAGAACTAGCTTTTTGCTGTCAGTAAGGGTAATTATAGCAATGAGACTGCACGTGGTACTCATTTTTCACACTCCAAGCAAACGTTTACAGTTTTCTGTTGGTGACTACGAAAGTCTACCTCCATTGTGTAGAGTTACTTAGGAATGATTTCATGCGGCTGTTCCGGATCATGATATCTGGGAGTGAAGGACATGACCTGCTCACACAATAGATCTACTTTATTAGCGGTTCTCTATCCGAGGCCCCCTTCAGTCATTTAAACACGGGCAGGCCAACTTTGTTTGCTCTTGCACCTTGCAGCTTTTTTTATTTTTATTATTTTTTTAAGTCTTTCTTTTATGATGCCATGTGATTTTGGCCCGCCGTTGCCAACCCTGGATTTCTGTGGCAGTATTTGAAGGAATTTCTCCGCACCCAGTAATATAACAAGAAATGTTCTGGTCTGTAGAGGTTTAAAGTGCCAGTTCGTAGAACTAAAGCCACATTTATTTTAATTTAAGCATTACTGGTTCAGATGGTGTACAGACATACTACACAAAAAGTAGGCAGTGTATGTTTGTAATGTATGTACTGTTAATATTTTCTTTTGATGCTGAAATGTTTGCACATTGAGACCATGATTTTTACACTGATTTTAATACTTTTGCCAGTGTTCGTCAGTCATTCTGTGTGTGTTTGTAAGCGACGTGTGAGCTTGTGTGAATGCTTGTTTTCTGTTCATGCCGATATGAGATGAAATGGTTGCCCTGGTTACCAGCTTTGTTGGTTAGGTTGGTCACATGGTCACTCACTGATGTAAAGTCTGCTCTCGTCTGTGGTAAACTGTGTTGGGCAGTAACTAGTAACTTAGTTACTGTAATAATATAACTTTTTGCAGTAACTAGTAGTGTAACCAATTACTAATAAGATTTCAGTAATAATATTAGTTACCATCCATAAAACAGCTTAGTTACTTTTGATGCCTCAACCCCGCTCACTGATTTAAAATCCAACAATCAAATAATTCCTAGATTTATTTTCATAATTTTCACGACTCGCACATGCATGTGATGTCCCCAGTGCAGCAGGCATGCTTGAAATATGGAAAAGCTTACATTCAGCAGATAGAAATATTGCATTATATTGATTTTGTCTGGAAAAAAGATGATCTGAGCACTATTGTGCAAGTTGTGGCTTTACTTTACTCTGGCATTACATCCCACCCACATCCCTCTGATCAGCATGTGGCATTACTATAATAATTTTTTGTTGTTGTTGTTGGAAAATTAAAGTTTCTTACAAACTTATGTGATTTGATAAAATACATAATAAAATATAATCGTATATGGGTTGTCAGGAAAAAAGATGATCTGAGCACTATTGTGCAAGTTGTGGCTTTACTTTACTCTGGCATTACATCCCACCCACATCCCTCTGATCAGCATGTGGCATTACTATAATAATTTTTTGTTGTTGTTGTTGGAAAATTAAAGTTTCTTACAAACTTATGTGATTTGATAAAATACATAATAAAATATAATCGTATATGGGTAATGGAGAAATTACAATTAGCCTCAAGCTACACATGACAATTAATGAGAATAATGCAACCCTTCTACTTAAATGTCACTATCAATCACTAGAATTTTATGTGGAAGATACAGCGAAATTAACAGACAAATGATGTCTGGTTTTATGTCAATTCAGAGTTAGAAAATGAGAGCCGAATGTCTAAATGCTGACTGGTGCCAAAGAAACTGACTTGGACCAACATGACTGGTATCCTGGCCGGAGTTTGTTGTAAAGCAAATTGAGAATCTTCCTACTGGAATGTAATGTCAGATTTTTTTCACCACTAGGTGGCATCATTCAACTATTTGCCTGTATATAAATTGTTGGATTTTTCTTCTTCGAAATATCTCTCCAGTTTAACAATAGAGTTCCATCGCTGCAGAATGCATTGTTTATTTATGAAAGTAATTACAAGAAGATCTCCATCAATTCCAACAGGCTGGATTCAGTGAAACACGCCACTGCTGCCACTCCAGGGTCATGCACTTTGTATTTGTTCGTGTGAGTGTTATATTGTCTTGAGTGTGTTTGTCTGTTTCAAAGAGACTTCTTTTCTGTGTTCCGGTTGAGTGAGATTATTGCCAGCGCACTTAATGCCTTGTACAACTGATGACAGAAAAGTAAAAAACAAGACAAAAACAAAAGTAGTTTAGAACTCTGAAATGAAATGTACGTGTTTTTTTTTTTTAGACCGTACACCTGGCTGGTACAGAACGTTTATCTGTTGTTTGTCCTCTTTGTCTATTGTATGAGAAAAGCCATGTTTATAATTCAATTTGGTTTGTGACCAATAAGCCTGTTTATATCAAATCTGTATATCAGTGGTACGCATATTTTTTTTATATATATATTTTTATTTTCTCTTTTTTTTTTTAACTCAAAATTCTAAGCATGATTGGCATCATAAAGGCCCACCGGGGCTCTGTGGTCTGCTGATGGCAGGACTGATCGGCCTATTTGCAGGATGACATCATGAGATTGTCTATGACGGCTGGCACTTTGTAAAGTGTTGCTAATGATGATGAAAATAAATAATAAAAGATATTTATTTCACATTTCATGATGCTATATTGATTGATCTCAAGATTATGCTGCAGTACATTTATCAGCAATGGCTGATTCTCATGAAAAGCCTCAAATTATCAGGGAAAAGGCTAGAAAAAGTCTTGGAAATGTAGTACATCTTATAGTCATCATGTATAAATATTTTTACAGTTAGAAATAGCTCTATATATAATAGCTCTATATATAAAGTTTGTGGTCGATGAGGGTTTTTAAAAATGTTTTTGAAAGAAGTCTCTGATACCCAGGGTTTATTTATTTGATTAAAAATAGAGTAAAAACTGTAATATTGTCAAATATTATTACAACTTAAAATAACTATTTATTTGAATGCATTTTAAAATGTCATTTATTCCTACGAAGTTTGAACCATCATTACTCCAGCCTTTAGTGTCACATGATCTTTCAGAAATCATTCTAATATGCTGATGTAGTGCTTAAGAAACATTTTTTATTGTTATCAATGTTGAAAACAGTAGTGCTTCTTAATATTTTTTTGGGGGGGAACTGTGATATAGGTTTTTCAGGATTCGTTGATGAATAAAGTTCAAAGGAATAGCATTTGTTTGAAAAATAAATATTTTGAATCTTTTAACATTATAATGTCTTTACTGTCACTTTTAATCAATTTAATGAATTTTTGCAGAATAAAAGTACATTTTTTGTATATGGGCAACTCTGGTAACGCTGCCCTCTCATTCATTGATCTGCTAACCGTTATGTTATGCTCGCGTGTTCTGATAATAATAGCTTTCTAGGACTAAACATTATTTGGATAATTGGTAAGAAAAAATCTCTTAATAGTCCCTATTGTGTGTTAGACCTACCTGAAAAACTAAAAAGCAATTCATTTAATTCGAAGGCTTGTCGTTATTTTTTATTTGTGCTATCATTATTAATTTCTTTATTTGTTCTTATTTTATTACTGACTGCTTACTTGTCATTTTTTATTCAATTCAAAGTTTGAAATCAAGCTATCTCGTGCTACTGCAACAAAATTACCCAGCTGTAAAATCAAAACTTTGTTTAATTACCATTATAACTAGCTATCTCACAATGTTTACATATGAATAAGAGCCCACATTAAAGTCTGTCATATAAATTGGTCTCTTCATTAGAAATTAGCCTACTGATTGCCACCATTGATGGACAAAAAATGTTAATAATATTAAATATATCTGTATGACATTATATTCTGCAGTTCTTCCCTGTTGTACCGAATATCTATACTTTTCAAATTATCATATCGAAGTTAGAAATTCAAATATTGTGACAAAATTAATTTTGTAGGGTGCCACAAGTTTGTTAAAATTTCCAAAGGGTGCCGTGACTAAAAAAAGGTTGGGAAACACTGGTTTAGATATCAGCTATTCATTTCGACAAAAGTGTATTCCAGGTGTTTCTGTAAACTTTTCTAGTTTTGCTAGTAAATAATTATTAGGTACTAGTATTTATTTCTTAGTTAATCTTAGTGCTGGGCGGTATGACCAAAAATGTATATCACGGTATTTTTCAAAATTATACCGGTTTCACGGTACATGACGGTATTTTTATTTTCATGCATGACCGGGTGTTAAGCATATTTTCTACTGATTGAGAGAGGAAATACTGCAGTATATTGACTTAGAATGCCCTATTTTACTGTCACGATGAGTGAATATT
>NW_015645076.1:431333-449898 GCF_001515625.1 Sinocyclocheilus rhinocerous | reverse complement strand
GTTCTTCTTTGTCATCACGTTCTATTAGTTCTACCGCTTCAGTTTCGGAACTTTCACGCTTAGTTCCTCACCACAGTGAAACAGTGAAAAGGGACTTCTTTCAAACAGTGTCGCGTTCCGAACGTTGTTTAAGCGACATACACCGGTATTGCGGTATTTTAAAAATTCATATCATAACAAAAATAAACACCGGTATTCGGTATGAACCGGTATACCGCCCAGCACTAGTTAATCGTAACTATTCCAATAGTTACTAGTACTTATTCACGCCATACTAGAAATTAAATGTTAAATATTAATTACCTATTTTTCAGACATTAGCATCTATCCAAATTGTTACTTATAGCATGTCTCTCGTTACTAGCTACAATTGTTTTTTTATATATTAAAATTGATTTATTTCTATGGCTACTATACAGTTTTGCTAAAAACCTTACTAGCAATTTATAAAACGTTAGTAAAATTTATAATACAAACCAGTGTCTAATAAATTCATACTAGTGTCTATTACTTTAGTTCTAGGAAAGCAGGGATATATACTAAAAATATAGTTACTGGCAGGTATAAAGGCATTACTTAGTGGGAATTAAAAAAGGTAGTAGTAACATAAAATTGGTAGTTAGTTTTTGGGAATAAAGTTTAAAACGGCTTGCCATATTTATAGAACTTTATAGGTCAGATGTCTGAGCACATTTAGTAGGGGGTGACGTTTTGTCCATTGGCCTGTATTCCAAAGGTTGTAGGCACTGGGATGACAGAATCTGAATCACCATTGTGTCAAAGAACAGGGCACTTAAAGTTAATGCTACCAATGATAAAATGACCCTACTGCCTGATACAAATCACACTTATCTCTTTGTCACCCCCTGTAAACGGCAAAAGGAATTTGAATGCGGCCCACACAATTTGGCCAATCAGAAAACTTGGGAGGCTGTTCTGTCATAATAGCACTTTTGTTTGTTTGAGGGACTTGACATGCCAAGTTCTGATTTAACTAATGGTGTTATTTCAGGGCAGTTTGTCCAACTGTTTGTCAACCAGTGGAAGATGAGGGAGTGTTTGTGAAACCAGATTTCATTTGGTGCTGCTACTGATGTATAAATCAGCTTTAAAGGGATAGTTCACCCAGTAATTTTAATTCTGTCATCATTTACTTACCCTCATGTCGTTCCGTAAGACTTTAGGTAATCTTTGTCCCATTGAATGTCCAGGTATTTAAAACTTAGAAGATCCAAAAAAGGTCTTCGTAAAATAAATTCATATGAATCAAGCAGTTTAATCCAAGTCTTGTGAAGAGATATGATCATTTTATATCATGAACAGATTTCATTTAAAGGGGTCATATGATGCGATTTCAAGTTTTCCTTTCTCTTTGGAGTGTTAAGTATTTGCTATTGACTGTTCAAATGCGGAGTTTTGCGCATCGTGTGTGTGTGCGAGAGAGAGCGAGAGAGAGAGAGCGAGCAAGAGAGAGAGAGAGAGCGCGAGAGAGAGAGAGGGGGAGAGGATGTCAACATATTCTGTTACACCAAATACACAAAATAATGATCTTTAAAAAAGCATCATATGACCCCTTTAAGCTTGTCTTTTTGTTTCAACCATGATCGACACACATAAATAGAGAACATTATATATGGTAAACATGGAAGCTCTATGAGTGTGTTTATATCTGTTCATCATATAAAGCTATAACTGATTCTCTATCTCTCAAACAAAAAACAGCTATACAAATATTTGAAGTAGGGATCAACTGTATTACTTCATAATATACTCAGCTACATCAATAAAGAGTTTTCCTCAAACCTGTTTGTTGATTAAGTTCTTGTTTTTATGAAACATAACATATGCAAAGCCCACACTTGTCAATGACTCGATTCTTCAGAGATTTCCATTTAAACTATACATGAATAACCCATATTTGTGGTAGACCTTCTCAAATCAGATCAATACAAACAATGACCAAACAAACAAAATGAAAAAAGTAAAAAAACAACAATAGTAGAAATCAAACTATGACCCAAAATAAAAGAAACCACAGAAAGCCTTATCATTGGAAAGAATGCTGATACTTGTGATAGGAACATTCTAAAACGCTTAACGTGGCTTAACGTACGTAAACAATGACCAGGGAAACCCAAATTTTGTCAAACCTTACTTGTAATAAACACTAACTACTGTCAAAAGAACGAGCCCTTACTCCACAGATAAAGTGAATAATATCACGTTAAGCATTTTCTCCCCCATAGAAGTCCATTACGAGGAAACAGCTTAACGTGGTTTAACATACCTTAACAACGAACGGGAAAAATCATTTTTCTGTCAAATTTTACTTATAATAAACACTTGCTACTGTCAAAAGAACGAGCTCTTATTCAGCGTATAGAATCAAAGTGGGAAGTAACTAGGGCTGTGCGATTAATTGAAATCGAATCGAAATCGCGATTTGAGACGTTGCGATTTCCTAATCGCAAAGCCTGCGATGTGGACGCGATATTACTCTGTTCCAGAGCATATGCATGACTGCCAGCCTTGAGTTGCAGTCTTACTTGCCCTGGGCAAGAGTGAGCGCACCTCCGTTCTCCCCAATCAGCACTGCTCTAGCCAACTGCGTAAACACCCACCAAAAAAAATTAATAAATAAAAAACCGGAACGCGGGACGGGTGAGAGACAGAGTGGGATTATGGCGTCTACTGGGTCAGATCGATAGTTAAGCAAATTAAAACTAAAGAAAAACGTATGCAACTTAAGCTTCGAAATGACAGACAACGAACAAAAGTAATTTCCAAGAGCTGCGTCACAGCGCATATCAAAAGCTCCCGCATCGGTTCTGTTTTCAGTACTGGAGAATAAAAGATACATTCTTAGATGTTTTTGTTAGTACGTGAACGTTATCTTACACATTTTATCTCCCCAACAGATTAATTTGAAATAAGTTTAAAATAAGTTCAAATGCATGTTGGCTATTCCTAATTCAGAAGAGCGCACACACAGCCTGTGTCTCTGAATGCTTCTCATACTCGCTCCTCTCTGCCCCACGCGGCGCGAACCCCGCGTCACGGACGAGCCGTTCATGCTTGCCGCACTCACGCAGCCTGACTCGTAATGCTCGTTCATACTCGCACCCGGCTCCGCACCGCAAGTCTCCACGAGCGCATCTGGCAGTATGGATGAGGCTTGACGCACGCGCGCAACCTGTGTCGACTCGCGCCTGGCTCCGCGTTTAAAACGAATGTAAATTCAGTCTAACTGCTTGCTAATTTCACTTGGATGAAATGAAACATTCAGCACATTTTCCACTTGCTCTTAAAATCCCAAATACTTAAAATGAATAAATCAATGTAATACTTTAATAATTGACTTAAGAAATAGTTCTTTATTTATAAAAAATAAACAAATATTTTCTGTGAAATTCAGTAATTAAGTTAATTCTGTAAAAGTAGTTATACCATTATAATCTTGCCTGCTGAAAAAAAAAAACAATAAAACCCCTCCCAAAACACAATAAAAAATGTAATGGAATTCAGGGTTATAATGGGAATTGTATTGGTTTTAATGTAAACTATAATGGTGTCTATTTGATGGATTCTATTGGTGGGATGTAATCTGGCAGATGGCAACCAATAGAACAACAGTAATTCCTATTGGAATAATGCCCAAAACAAAAAGGAATTTTGTAATGGTTTAATGGAAACTATAAGAATTTCTGTGATGGTTTCAAAAACAACAACAATAGAACCCCTCCTAAAACACAAAAAAATTTATGGATTTCAGGGTTATAATGGGAATTTGTTTGGTTTTAATGTAAACTATAATGGTGTCTATTTGATGGATTCTATTGGTGGGATGTAATCTGGCAGATGGCAACCAATAGAACAGCAGTAATTCCTATTGGAATAATGCCCAAAACAAAAATGAATTTTGTAATGGTTTAATGGAAACTATAAGAATTTCTGTGATGGTTTCTATTGTTTTTTTCAGCAGGGTAATGATACCCATACTGTGCTGCACATTATTGACAATATTGAGCTGAAGCTTGACTTTGCAAATTTAAAATCGCAAATCAAATCGCAATCGCAATATCTGTCAAAAAAATCGCAATTTTATATTTTCCCCCAAATCGCACAGCCCTTCAAGTAACCAGCCAACTTGGATATAGAGGGTTTATACATCTGGCACACTGGACACTCTTTACAGTGCTTCCAAACATCTGAGTGTAAACTGGGCCAGTACACCATATCCACCAATCTCAGAAGGGTTTTGAGCCGACCAAAGTGACCACTCAAAGGATTGTCGTGGGCATATTTCAAGAAGTCTTTACGCAAGCATTCTAGTACCACCAACTGAAATTTCTGCCCTCTCGGTCCATCGGGGACACTGCGAAATAAAAAGCCATTCTTTACAACATAATGGATTCTTGATGGATCGATATCTGTTTGAGTAAGGGCCTTATCGACTAGTTCCTTTATTTCAGCATCTTCTTGCTGAGCTTTGGCAATTTCATCCCAATCCACTGATAGGCTTGAGGGTGTTACTAATGAACTTGCAGACTTCACTTGCCTCACCATGTTCACCATCGCATTTTCTTCCAGACTTCGGGATTTTTGTATCCGGGACCACATTGCATTGTTCTTTCCGATACCTAACCGTAAATTCGAACTCCTGCAGCCGTAAAGCCCACCGTGTCAATCTTGATGAGGGTTTGGGGTGATTAAAAACCCAAGTCAATGCTGCGTGATCAGTTATAACTTCGAAGGTTCTACCCTCTACCCTCAACCCACAGAACAGCACAGCACAGCACAGCACTCTTTCTCAGACACAGAGTATGCTTTTTCAGCCCCCTGAAGTAAGCGTGAAGCATAAGCTATAACGTGCTCTTCTCCTTCTATGTCTTGAGTCAAAACTGCTCCCAGTCCTTTCTCACTGGCATCTGTCTGCACCTTAAATTGTTTGGTAAAGTCTGGGGGAATCAGGACAGGGGTTTGAGTTAGATCATTCTTGATAGTTTCAAATGCTTCTTGACAGGATTCTGTCCAAGCCCAAGTGGCTCCCCTCTTTTTTAAAGCATATGGAGGGGCTGCTTTTTCTGAAAATCGTGGTACAATATGTGATACCATCCAGCAAGTCCTAAAAACTGTTGCACATCTTTCAGAGATTGAGGCACAGGAAACTGACTCACTGACGCTATCTTAGCAGGATCCGTCTTAATGCCATCGCCTGAAATCACATGGCCCAGAAAAGTTAGAGACCTTTGCATCATGTTGCACTTTTTAAAGTTTAAAGTCAGCCCAGTTGATGTAGGCAGCGGAAAACTTGACTGAGGTGCAGCAGGTGTTCATTCTCATCCTTTGAGTATACTACGATATCTTCTATATATACCAAACAGCACTTTCCCTTGATTTCTCGCAGTACACATTCCATTAAACGCTGAAAGGAGGCTGCGGCATTTTTGAGGCCGAAAGGTAGATGTAAGAACTCAAATAGCCCTGAAGATGTCACAAAAGCAGTTTTACGTATGCTTTCTGGCTCCAACTCCACCTGCCAGTATCCACTTTTGAGATCTAAAGTACTGAAAATTCTTGCTCCATGTAAAGATCCCAAAATATCCTGGATTTGGGGCATCGGATAAGCATCCAAATAAGTTTTTGAGTTCAGTCCACGAAAGTCTACACAAAACCTAGATCCACCATCCTTCTTGGAAACAATAACAACAGGAGAAGCCCATCGGGAGTTGGAAGGTTGAATTATATTATTGGCTAACATCTCCTTAACCTCTTTGTCAATTAATTGTTGTTTCTCCACAGATACACGGTAGGCTCTCCTACGGAGAGGAACTTCATCTATAGTGTTGATGCAGTGCTTGATTACAGAAGAGTGTCTACCTCATTTGTGCAAACCATAGGCCATTCACTCATCAACTTCTCTAAGTGACTCTGGAACTCTGAGGTGGTATCAGCTTTGAGTGCTAGCTGTTGAACAGCCAATGAGACTTCTGATGATACTTCTCCACTAGGCAAAGCAAGATAAAAGGACACCAAGGAGTTGGAAAAGGACTTAGCTGGCAAAAGGGGAAACTTCTCACTCTCGTTTTCCTCTTGGGATATTATGCCATGTTGGGCCCTTCGGAAATCCAGCATAATCCCAGCCGAAGTTAAGAAATCCCTACCCAGAATTATTGGTACTGTCAGATCTGAATCTCTTAACACATACAACGTTAATTTTAGTTTTTGTCCTTGCAGCTCATATTCCCAGTTAGACATGCCTATGGAAGAATGCATTTGACCATTGGCTAACATAAATGTCTGTCCTTTGCTTGGATTCCACTGCTCTTGTCCTTTCAACTGGTTCCAGCAGGACTCCTGAATTAGAGACAGGGTGCTCCCCGTGTCCACCATAGCCTGAAAATATTGACCTCTTAGTAATATGGGTAAAGTCACCATTTTCAATTCAGACTGACTGGGAATTAAAACAGACTGAACTACTCAGGTGTTAGCATGGGTTGACCTATGGACGGTGTCTCTGTCATTAGGAGTCTTTTTCTTCTGCAGCTCAGAATTGGCATGGCTCCTTAGCCCCTTGTTTCCTCTCCAGAAGCCTTCTTTCAGCTTCAGCTTCATAATCGTCATTTAAAAATGAGCGAAGAAAGATTTCTTTAAACTTGTTCCACGTCAATACAGTTCTTTTCTCTGCTAACCACCAATCTTTTGCCTTTCAATACTGAAGTAAGAGCAGCGAGAATTTCAGAGTCACTCAGGGGTCGAATGGCCAAATATTCTTCACATCGCTCGACAAAAGACACCGGATCAGTCTCTGCCTCACTTCCAAAATGGGGAAACTCTACTTTTACAGGGGGAAGATACGTGGGTGCAGGTACAGTTTCAGTGTTAACTAAAAGATGCTGCGATGATGGAACGTCATGGGTCTTCCTCACACCTTGACGTGTAATGGTTGAGTACTGCTCAGGAGCGGATTTAGATACTGGAGTTGATGTTCCTGGTACCCAGGATCTTAGCTTGTTATCAATCTGTAGATCTCTCCTTTTTAAACAGTCAACCATAGACATCCCCAAATCTTGTATACTCAGTTCTAAGATTCTTTTAACTCTGTCACACTCTCTCTCGATGTGATAGGCCAGCTTTTCCTCCAGAGAACCACACTGAACATCAAGATCTGCTTGTGAACAGCCCTGGCTCACCTTCTGAATACAGTCTGCACTGCATTTCTCCAGGATGACAACTCGTCCTTTTAACTCCTCTATTGCTGCCTGTAGGGACAAGTTCAAGTCAGCTTCCTCCCTTTCATCAGGTGGTAGAGGCATTGTAGAACGAGGTGGTGGGTCTGCATCTGCAATGGAATCATCCTCTTCAGAATTAATATACAGCTCACTCAATGTATGCATGAGTTCTTTAACAGCTTCTCTACGAGTCACAAATGGGCCAGCTGTAAAATCAGGGTTGGGCACGCTCTCATCCTTCTCACCAGGACTTAAGTCTTCCATTTCTTATTTTGCAAATCAAAGTAGTTAAGAATAAATACAGATTTGTCCCTGTTTGGGCGCCATCTATAACCGATTCTCTATCTCTCATACAAAAAAAAACTGCTATACAAATATTTGAAGGAGGGATAAACTGTATTACTTCACAATATACTCAGCTACATCAATAAAGAGTTTTTCTCAAACCTGTTTGTTGATTAAGTTCTTGTTTTTATGAAACATAACATATGCAAAGCCCACACTTGTCAATGACTCGATTCTTCAGAATTTTCCATTTACACCATACATGATTAACCCATATTTGTGGTAGACCTTCTCAAATCAGATCAATACAAACAATGACCAAACAAACAAAATGAAAAAAATGAAAAAACAACAATAGTAGAAATCAAACAATGACCCAAAATAAAATAAACCACAGAAAGCCTTATCATTGGAAAGAATGCTGATACTTGTGATAAAGTCCAGACACATGTATGAAGTGTCCCATATGCCCTGGCACATCAGTCTCTTCTTCAATGAGGGCACCTCCACATTATTCCCATAGCATGAGTCGATGAATAAGGAAAGGAAGCCCATAAACAAAAATCCTTCTACAAAAGAAAATACAAACATTCAGAAAAAAACCCACTCTTAAAAAGTTGTGTGAACGACAACCTCAAAGAACAATAACCATTGCCTCAGAACTACCTTTCACGTATACAGATAAGCATGAAAGTCAAAACTATTCAGAATAAACTATTTAGTAGTTACAATCAAGCATTACTTACAATTGAGCAGCAAACAACTAAGTTTCTCAACAAGGATGGTCTCTCAGGGCAGAGAAGGAACACATTGTAAGGCACACCATGCTGTCCTCTAGCTCACTCTACTACTTCCTCAGCTTTTATCACACCCAGGGAGCACACCCCTGGTGGTGAGGAAAAAACTACACCCATTAAAAAAGTTCATGACACTGTTACAAAGTGGTCGTGTCTCTTCACAAAACTCAGATTAAGCCACTCTCAATGGATCTACTAAATTTTGGTTTGTAATAAACAAATGCATCATTAAGACATTTCTAACTTTAAACCATTGCATCCAGCTAAAATACCCCCTTGGGAGATTGCTGCAGCCCTCTAGAGGGCCCTGGCCCCCCCCTAGTTTAGAACCACTGCGTTGAACGAAAATGGGAGATGGTATTCAAACATTTCACACAATGACACAACTCATATATAACTGTAGGTTACTCCAGGGAGGAGAGTCCCTTTATTATCTTTATTGTAATTAGCTAAATGGCCTAATGTGTGTGATAAATAATTGGCAATACACACAATGATATTTTTTCCTCACATCTATTGTGCAGGTGGAGCATACGCGGCTGTATGGTCCGATCTGGCGGTCACGTTTTGGGCCGTTTGATGTGGTAAATGTGGCGACGGCTGAACTGATTGCACAGGTGATCCGACAGGAGGGCCGGTATCCAGTGCGGACTGATCTGCCTCACTGGAAAGAATACAGAGACATGAGAGGACAGGCATATGGAATTCATGTAGAGTAAGCACTTCCCTCCTTCACATAGTCTGTATTGCCAAACCTGTATGACTTTATTTTTTACATGGAACACAAAAAGAGACTGGAGCTTTCAATCTTCAAGAGGATGCAAAAACATCATAAAAGTATGATGAAAGCAGCCTTAATGACTCTTTACACCACATCATCCAAGCAATAAAATGTGTGCCAAACAGTACAAAACGTAAGATTATTCCCTGATAATCTTTTTGAATGGTGGATCTCAAGATTAACAGAATTTTGGTTTGATTTATTGATTGTCATTTTGGAGTTTGACAGCCCCAGTCATTTCCTTAAAGTACTTACTGATATGTTAGTGAAATGTTTGGCAAGAAATTTCTTCAAAATTTCACCTTTAGTGTTCCATGAAAGAAAGAAGGTCACATGGGTTTGGAATGCCATTTGCCATTTTAAAATACTTTAAAATAGAAAATAGTTATTTTAAATTGCAATAATATTTCACAGTATTACTGTTTTAATTGTATTATCGATGAAATGGTAACACTTTACATTAAGGTTCCATTAGTTAATGTATTAACTAACATGAACAGTAGTTATTAATCTTTGTTAATGTTAGTTAATGAAAATATTGTTGTTTATTGTTAGTTCATGTTAATTCACAGTGCATTAGCTAATGTTAACAAGCACAACTTTTGATTTTAATAATGCATTAGTAAATGTTAAAATTAACATGAACTAAGATTAATAAATGCTGTAGAAGTATTGTTAATTCTTAGTTCATGTTAACTAAAGTAGTTAACTAATGTTAACTAATGAACCTTATTGTAAAGTGTTACAGATCAAATAAATACAGCCTTGGTGAGAGTAAGAGACTTCATTTAAAAACGTTTGGATGCTAATGCCAATTTTTGATAAAATCACCAATTTAGTCTCTTTTTTCCCTGCGTTTTTCAGTACAGGCCCTGAGTGGTATCGCATCCGCAGTGCTCTGAACCCTAAGATGCTTAAACTGAAGGAAGCAGCAGCATATGCTCCCATCATTCACGAGGTTGTGTCTGATCTCCTACAGCGTGTGGAACTCCTGCGTCTGCGCAGTCAAGACCAGGCCACCATCAATGACCTCACCTCTGAGCTCTACAAATTTGGCTTTGAGGGTGTGTATGGATACAGAATGGTTACAATATCCTGGAGCTATTCGCAGTGATGTTTGAACAAACAGCACCATACTCTTTTGTAGTCTAGTAGATTTATTTTGACTGTGGTTTTTCTTTCCCGCTGTTCAGGAATCTCCTCGATCCTGTTCGAAACACGGTTAGGCTGTTTACAGGAGGAAATTCCCACAGACACTCTGCGGTTCATATCTGCCGTTAATGACATGTTGGCGCTGTCAGAGACGGTTCTTTTTTTCCCGCGCTGGACTCGTCATATCTTCCCGTTCTGGAAACGGTTTGTCCAGGCATGGGATGACTTGTATGACGTAGGTATGCTAAAGTTCAATGTCTGCATTAGGGACGCACAATATATCATTACCATATTGGTTATTAGTGATTTTTTTTATTTGTCATTATTGGATTCATATTGGCCAATATTTAATTGTGCACGCTCATTTAATTATTTGACAAGTTTTGAATAATTAAAATGGTTAATGTTTGTAAAATCAGTCTCTTATGCTCACCAAAGCAGCATTTATTTGATTAAAAAATACAGTAAAACAGTACAATTCTAAAATATTATTGCAATAAAAAAAAAAAGTTTTCTATTTTAATATATTTTAAAATGCAATTTATTCCTGTGATGGCAAAGCTGACTTTTCAGGAGCCATTACCCCAGTTATCAGTGTCTCATGATCCTATAACAAATCATTCTTATATGCAGATTTGGTGCTCAACGGTTTTAATTATTATCAATGTTGAAAAAATTTCTGCTCAATATTTTTGTGGAAACCATGATACATTTATTTGTTTCACAGTTTATTTGGCAAATGGAAAGTTTAAAAGAACAGCATGTATTTGAAATATAATTTGTTTAAAATATTACAAATGTCTTTACTGTCACCTTTGATCAATTTAATGCATCCTTGGTGAAATTAAAATATGAATTTCTATAAAAAATCTCACCCCAAACTTTTGAATGGTAGTGCATCACATTTTCCACAAACATTAAAATAAAAAAGCACAACTGTTTTATTATTTTTATGTTAATAATAAGAAATGTTTTTGAGCAGCAAATCAGAATATAAGAACGTTTTCTGAAGGATAATGTAACACTGAAGTCTGGAGTAATGTTGCTGAAATTCAGCTTGGCATCAGGAATAAATTACATTTTAAAATATATTCAAAGAGAAAACAGTGTTTTAGAGAAAATATTTTTTAGAGAAAACAATTTTTTTAAATGTCATAATATTACTGTTTTTTCATGATTTTATTGTATTCTTGATCAAACAAATGCAGCCTTGGTAAGCATAAGAAGCTTCCTTCAGAAACAAAAAATACTGATTATTCCAAACTTTTGACTGAGTATCTTATCTATCTGTCTATATCTAATTTCTATGTCGGCACACATAGTCATAGAGTTGCTGGCTATAAATCTGCTTGTGAAACATCAGTATAACTGATTGTCTTTTCTGTCTGTGTCTCTTGTACTTTTGTCCAGCCCGTCGTCTGATTGATAGGAAGGTGAAGCAGATACATGATCAGGTTGAGCGTGGAGAGCAGGTGGAGGGCATGTATCTCACCTACCTGCTGTCCAGCAATAAACTCAGCTTAGGAGAGGTGTACATCAGCCTGACTGAACTTCTGCTGGGAGGTGTGGATACGGTAAGAACATGTTTGTTTTCATCTGGAACCAGTCGAAGAGGAAGTAGGTTAAGCAATATGATTTGCTGTTAGTCAGAAATTAAACATGTTCCATTAACAATATCCTGCACCACTGGTTCAGTTGTTTTGACAAGTGGGTGTTTTCTAAATGTACCTGCAGAAAACGAGAGAGAAATTAAGTTCCTGTGAAAGGAAGGAACACGAGAGAAACACACAGGCGTAAATTTGAAACAGTTTTTTGAAACTATTTATTAATGATACCAGAATTTTAAAATTGTTGCATCCCGAATTGATATTTCCCTTGTGAAAATAAGTACACTATAACAAGGGTTAAACAGATCGTAGTTGATACGTGATCCATACGGACCAGGCCCCACGTTTCAGAATGCATGTGATTCGTAAATTCATTGGAAAATGTAACCCTCATAAAGTGAAAGTTTATCATTTGCACATGTTCTGTCTTGCCAATTTACACATTCAAACAATTTGAAACCATTCCAGCACAAGAAGAGGTGAAAGAAGAACTCAATTCGGTACTCGCACACTGTTCTCTGTGCGCACAGCCGCACACACACAGAGGCACGCTTTAGAACACCGAGTTGATTCCTCTTTTGCATCTTCTTGAACAGACACATACACATACACATAAAATTGTCTGAGAAAGAAATTGAATTTGTATCATTATATTGGATCCATGCATCAGGTCTTAAAAGGACTGATCAAACAACAAAACATAGCTTTAACAAAGATTAATCTGTATTTAATTTTATACAGTGAACACTATGCAGTGTTATTTTACATATTTCTACACCTGAATACTAGTGTTAGACTTTATTTTATTTGTAACTTTGTTATATTGTATTTTACTACTCTTGTCATTTGTGTATTTGATCTTTTTTTATTTTTTTTTACTGACTGTTCACTTGCCTTTAACTTTCCTAGTCAGGCTAGTAGTTTTTGCTTTGGTATTGAAGAATTACTTAAAGTGTGCTTTAAGTAATAAAAGGAAAGCAGTTACACTGATATAACTTTTTTTTCTTGATGATCCAAAAAATGATCTGATCTGTGACTCAAAAACCGCAATATGAACCGAACCGTGAGTTTTATGATCCGTTGAACCACTTACCTTTCTCAAACATTTTCAAAAAAGCAGAGCTGTTTTTAATTATAAAACGGATAGTTCCGGTCCTTGATTTTGATTGGCTGAGCCACGTTCGAAGCTGTTGTAAATTACTCTACAAACATACACCTTTGTTTACGTTTGTGTGTTGCTCGGCAACCACTTTGTTGCAACCACAACTGATTCTGAGGAACTACATTGATTGGTGGAAGAATAATGTTTTTATTCATATCATTACACTTTATTTGCTCTGTTTTATTTTGTGAAACCTTACTACGTATATGGAATAACCGTTTCATAAAAGCAATAAGCCCTGTGAAGCCATGGTTTACAGTGAATTTATAACAGCTAAGGGGGTTTTAGGTGCCTAACAACGCCCCTTAGCTGTTATAAATTCACTGTAAACCACGGCTTCTTGGGGCTTATTGCTTTATTTGATGCACCTTTATAAAAATGGAATGATCATGACCAAAATTTCTCTCTGCTAAAATTCTAATGACCAAAAGCATGTCTTCCTGTGTACAGATGTGAACAGATATTTCACTAATAAATAGACTACATATATATATACACAGTGTACATACAGTATATATACACAGTAATATAACTAAAAATGGATGCGATTGTATTGCATTAGAAAATTTTAGTGCAACAAGTGGCATCCGCAAACACAACCTTCAATTTCTGACCCATCCTTGTAGTTACTTTTAATCAGCTGTGGTCAAGGTGAGTTTACACAGGTGTCCTAGCGGGATAACCACTTATGTAATTCACCACATTAACTTTAAACATGTCCCACTATTGTTTCACAGACAGAACTTGCTGATCCATCCCTAACTGATACTATATTATTAGTAACCTTTAACATGCTGTACTATGTTCCTAATCTCTGTGTAAAAGTCTATCAAGGTCTCTCAGGGCCTGTCAAGGCCACCGTTTATCAGATCTCCAGAGCGTTTGGCTAAAATTGTGTCCCGCGTTTAGCAACACACAGGGTCGATGACCTGCTAAGCAGCATTCTTTGCTAATGTCTTAACCTGTTTCTGCAACGCATAGCTGTTAACTTTGCCAATCAAGTGTCTGTATGATGAGATCAGATGACATCTGTAAATGCATTTTTTCTGTTTTCTTTGTCCTTGAAAGACGTCCAACACATTATCATGGACCTTGTACCACCTTGCACGTAATGCAGAAGTACAGAACCGCCTCTATAATGAGATTGCATCTGTGTGTCCGAATAAAGAGCTGCCGACCACAGAACACCTGACAAGGATGCCCTACATGAAGGCTGTCATCAAAGAAACTCTCAGGTGAGGGAAATCCATTCTAGTCCACCCCCAAACACTTTTTTTTTTATCTTGAAAGGGGTTTCAATCCTCACTCATTTTAGACTGGGCACAATAACCTTTGCTCAGTTCTTATTTAAACAGTCCAACTCACATCAATAATGTCCTCTACAGTGAATAAACATGCAGATTTCTTCTGGAGAAACAATGAACTTGCAGTGAACTTGTGTTCTGTTTTGGATTAGTTGTGGTTTGTAGCTGAAATCGCAAATATAGTATTGTAACAGAGACCACTTAACTTAATGATTGCTATCGGGATGTGAAGAGACTTTCAACCAGCATAACAAAAAATGTTTCTGAAGACAATCACCTATTGCACCTTTAATATCATATTAAAAAAGTTCAATTTCCGATAAACAAGATAAAGAGAAAATCTTATCAGCCAATGTCAATAATGACCCTTTTCACATTTCCGGGGTTCTCAGAAGTGGAAGTCAAAGTTGGGTAAACTTCTGTAGTGGTGAATGAAATAAACAAACGTTATTTTTGTCTTCCCATTTGCCCCAATAGCAAAATTTAAAAAACGGTTCTTCTTGGTGAGCTAAATTGGACTGAACCATCTGAAACAGTTTGCAGCTCGAGCAGCACAGATCTACAAGTTACTCAGTCAAATCTCACTTTTGGATGTGCCTGACAGTCACTCCGACTCAAAATGAGCCAAAATATTGGTGTATATGATCCTATGTTTGCCAACTCATTCAGCACTCACACAGCAGTACACTGAACTGAGGAAACAGTTCCGACTTGGCCAAAATATTGGCTCATATATCGGTCAACCACTACCGAGCTGTAAGTTTCCTGTCAGGTCCAGTACAGTTCAGTTGGTGCTGCCCTATTCTTCCATACAGTGTGTATAGAAAAGAATCACGCCCTTAAAATAATCACATTTTGTTGCAGCCTTAAATGAAAACAGACAAAATTTTTGTTTTATCCAGCTGTATTTACTCAGTGCAACTTATAACATCCAAGTGAAAGATAATAAAAATAAAATAAAAATATTATTCATAAAAATTATCCACTGTGTTTAGAGACTCAGGTTACATATTTCAAGATTTGTTTCTTTGGTACCTTTGACTGCACTTTAGAAGTTCCTGATCAATTAAAATACATTTTCTCACAATATGCTGCTTTTTAATCATAGGATGTATCCTGTTGTTCCTGGTAATGGACGACTGACTGTGGATTCGGAAGTAATTGTGGATAATTATTGGTTCCCTAAGAAGGTAACTACAAAGACACGCGCACAGCTCAAAATATTCTGTTGAAACATCTAATAAAGTAATTAAACATCTATTAGCCTAACTTCCAGTTTTCACTCTCTCTTCACAGACACAGTTCCATCTCTGTCATTACGCTGTTAGTCACGATGAGAGTAATTTCCCTGAACCGGAGCGTTTTGTTCCAGACCGCTGGTTGAGAGACAGCCCGTCTCGCTCTCGGCATCACCCCTACAGTTCTGTCCCGTTTGGGGTTGGTGTTCGGGCCTGTGTGGGGAAGAGGGTCGCAGAGCTGGAGATGTACTTTGCCCTAAGCAGAGTAAGTATGACGCTTCCACACTATCTGCAAGTTCAGTTTCACACCCAATAGTCTAAATAGTCTGTTAGACCAAGAACAAAACCAAAGGAAAAAAATCAATATCACATTATTTTCCTGGATGACAATATTGATTAGTCATTTTTAATCAATCATCATTTTGATCCCCAGATTCCAAAATCGACCTTTCAGTCTATGCGTGAACAATACTTCACTAAACATTATTTGTAGCTCACCTGCCATCCAATAATCACAATAAGCTTTGTTACTTTTGATATATAAGAAAAGTCAGTTCAAACAAGCAAGTGAACCTGATAATTAATCCTCTTTAGTACTAGTTTTAGTATTAAATAAACAGGAATGAGAACCAGAAGGTACAGTATGTTGAATGTTACAGTACAACTCACTAAAATGTATCATGTTTCACGTAATTGCTCAATCAGTGTTTCAACAGCGGCAAGACGTCTATGTAAACAATGCCATGTAACGTGACATTTATCTCAGGAAAACAATTCAATGTCCTTAGCTCAATAGTTACCTAGAAAAAATAACTATGATTAAAATTTTGCTAAATAAATGCACTATATTACATATTCATGCACAGTGATGTCTTATTTATTGTATATTTGAATAAATTTGACATTAAAACAAGTTTTTATAACAGCCACCATTTAAATGTTTTTTAATTTTTTTAAATTTTTATTAAGTAGAGTAGAAACAAGGTTCATATTAGGGATGCCACTATCGACTATTTTTATTTCGATTAATCTATCGACTAATTTATCGATTAATCTAAACGATTAATTTCCCACAAAAAACTCAACAACAATTTTAAAGAACATTTTATTAAACTTGCAACTTTGCCATTCAGTAGTGTACCATAAAAAAGTATAAATGTAAACAAGCCATTGACGAAATGTAAAACTAAAAGAGTAAAAATATAAACAAACCTAATAAAAATGAAATAAAAAGAAAATAATTACAAAAGTCTGAGAAAGTCAGCATGTTCTTAATGTCAATATATCCACATGTTCTGGGCATTACAGCTGTGAGTGCAAATACAAAGGGGGAAAAAATCTGTTTCAATTAACCCCAACAGTTTTCACATTAAATAAATGCAACGTTTAGAGTCCACTAGAATCAAGTTAAAAATCGAATAGAATCGACGTATCGCGACAGCCCTAGTTCATATAAAAACTCCTTATGTACACTTTAAATGTTTGATTACAACTCGGTTTGAGTGTTGACTGTTTATTTGAGTGTTGATTATTATATCTAAAAATAAACACCAGTTGAATTTGGACTCACTTGACATTAATTTTATAGTAATGTACCAACTTACAGGGTTCCTTGTATAATTTACAGCATTAGTTGAGATTGTTTATCTTAAGAAAAAAAAATTACAAATTAATCTATATAGAATCTGATCAAAATCCATTTAAAAGCTTGTAAATTGGATTCTAATTGATTTGTAAGGTCTGTGTCAATACCCAGGCCTATTGCTTTAGCTTTCTTTGTTCTTTCCTAGTCTGCAGTTGACCAGTTAAAAGTATGGACACCCCTACTCATTCTTTATTATTAATATTTTACACATTTTAGAATAAACGTCATTAAAAAATATGAAATATCATAACATTAAAGTATGGGACTTATGTACTGATGAATAAATTAACACTAGTGAAATGTAATATTAAAAAATATGACGATTTAGATTTGTTAAAGAAATTCATGTTGGCAAAATTTGGATTTGTCTCTAATACTAGTTTTCTTTAACTTTAAAGAAACGTTTAAATCAAAAAGTTGTAATGATTTTTAATAAGATTTCAGTCTGTTGTATAAGAAATACATTTAGTCACGTGTGTCCAAACTTCTCGCTTAATATCTAATTTGAAGTTGATGTTTAAATTTCAGTTACCGTTATCGTTATTTCTCTCGCTCTCATTCATTTAACCCTTCACACTTTTACCCCACAGCTGATGCAACATTATGAGATCAGAACGGAGGAAGGAGCCCCATCCATACAGCCCAAAACCAGAACCCTGCTCATTCCCTCCAAACCCATTGACCTGCAGTTTATCCCTCGGGCTTGATACCAGCAAACAGTACTATTAATTCAAATCATTTCGCCTTAAATGTCCAAGGGCCCCGACCTGTTTCTGTGAAATGCTGCATGTGGTAATTTAGGGTAGAAGGTAAAAGTGGGCCAGCTTTTAAAATAAAATACAACTGAGCTTCAATATTATTAGAGGGATTTACAGCTGAGGTGTTCAAATCGCCTGGGTTGCATTATTAAAGAAGTCTCTTGCAAAATCACTATTGCTCTTTAACAGTCTGAAGGGAAAGCAGACAGGGAGAGACAGAAGAAAACCTTCTGTTCATGTGCTGGTGGCAGTGACTCTGCAGAGATCATGCGGACAGCCTACAAAATATGCTATTTGCTATGGCCATCAAGTGTCTGATCACGCAGAAAGAATGTTCTTTAAAAATGTTTTCTGATGTTTATATATATATATATATATATATATATATACATTTAATATTGATGTTATGGCATTTGTTCAAACTATAATCAAAGGACATCCTTTGCACTTTCCTAGCTTTTTGTTTTGAGCCAGGCTGAAAGCAACGAATTAACTAGAAAGTTTAAAGCTGCAGTCCGTAAGCTTTGCCTCTTTGTCGCCATCTCTGTTTGAAAATCTGGAATTGCAGCTGTGTGTTATTATCTAGCTTGCGTGGGTTGTGAGT
>NW_015645076.1:427246-430786 GCF_001515625.1 Sinocyclocheilus rhinocerous | reverse complement strand
TCGCTGCCATGCAAACAGCTGTTTATTTCTCAGCTCTGCAAAACATGTTGATTAGATAAACTAATTACGTGGGTAAATGTTTCCTTTGGGCTGAAACAAGTGATTCTTGATGCCAGGACACACAATGGGAGTGTGTGATGGTGTGTGTGATATTTGCAAGTCTTTGATTGCTTGTATGCATTTCAGTATCATTGATTGTTTTGAAAGTGCCCTTGACCAGTTGGTGTCCACCACTGACCTTTTCTATCTTCCCATCTAGTGAGGTATTAATTGAAATGGTTATTTATGCATAAAGGTTTGCTGTGGGTAAGTGGTTGTACAAAAGGTCGCACAAGGAAATAAGCACTTCAAAGGAATATTTCACCTAAAAATGAAAATGTGCTGAAAATTTACTCTCAGGCCATCCAAGATGTAGATGAGTTTGTTTCTTCATCTGAAAAGATTTGGAGAAATTTAGCAATACATCACTTGCTCACCAATGGATACTCTGCAGTGAATGGGTGCTGTCAGAATGAGAGTCCAAACAGCTGATAAAAACATCACAATAATCCGCAAGTAATCCACACAATTCCAGTCCATCAAATAATGTCTTGTGAAACTCCATGTTTGTAATCAATCCATCATTAAGATGTTTTTCAAACCATTGCTTCTGGCTAAAATATGAGTCCTGCACTCATTTCTTTCTCTGATGAAAAAGTTTTCTCGTCTGAATCAGGAGAGAAATATGCACAGATCAAGCACCATTTACAAGTGCAAACAGTTCTAAACAGTTCTAAACAAATAGTGGATTTTGATGTGAAAAGGCAACAGGGCATGGACTTTTCACTATGAGTGTTTATGTGGCGTTTGTGGTTACGTCAACATATATTTACCTGTTTTTGACCCTTATATAGTTTTACATGTATTTTTTTTAGCAGATATTACATTTTGAGATATTACACAAGCTTTCAAACTGAAGAGGGAAGACCAGCTGTAGACCAGTCTGGACTGGAATAAAATTCATGGTGGTCTAAGCTGGTATTTTAGAAAGGTTTGTCTGTGTGCATGCAAACCAAATGCCCTGATTATGTTTTTTCTAACAGCTGTGAGACAAATAAAAGTCCTGCATCATCTCAACCTCCATTTGAGACCACTGTGTGTCCCAGTTTGTATGCATGGAGGCACTGGCACCTAAAGTGATGCTCTGAACGTTCCATCTGTCAAAAACCTGTCTTGGCACTTACAGTAAGAGTAAAACCCAGATCTGTCCACAGCTATCACACCACCGAAAGTGATTGTAATTTTGGAGTTTGCAGGTGGGTCCACAGGACATTTATGGTCATTTTACATCCAAAGACATAATTTCCAATATGGATTCTCCCATTTTAGATTCAATTAACTTAATTACATTTCTGGCTTGATTTTGTTTTAAGCTTGGCCTGTTCTAATCTCTACTCCACAGTTCAAACAGCACCAAGCATTTCCAGCCAATCCAATTATTTTCTTGTTTTGGTTTGCAGCTGATGTGTCAGTGATGAAGGTAATTTCTTCCTGACTATTTCCATATAAATAGAGATCTTTGGCACAAGAGTCACAGTCCTATGTGATAGGTTTGTGCTACGGATATCATTTATTTGTTATAAAAAGTAAAGCCTGTGAAGAGCCTGTGACTGCTTCTGATCTCATTCAGTGATTATCCGATGGTGACAGGATAAAAGCAAGATATTTTTGTGCATTTGCTGTTTTTTTGGAGCATTGTTGTTTTTAAAAAAAATACTTAATATGCTAGCCGTTATAGGAATCTATATGGAAACGTTTTGAAAATGTCACTATGCATTGCTAACCTGCTTTGATTGCTTGCATTCATTCATTACTAGCTCACAGAGTGGCTCTTTACCATTTGCAGTATGTTTATTTATAATCGGTAGTGTGATATACAAAAATATACAGTGACACACAATCTCTCTGTCTCTCTCATGCAGACACATTTCTGCAGCAGTGTTCAGCTCTGGGCGAAACCAAGTGGAACAAAGGGTTTAGTTTCTGACTCCCTACCCTGCAAAACAAACCCTGATTGCAATTAAATCTGGCCTGGGTGGAAACCACACAGAAAGACAACAGCAGCGTGTTCAGTGTAATCAAATAGGATTGTGCTAACCACAAATCTGGGGCCCAGGTTTCATTTGCAAAAATGAGAGTGCCAAAACAATATAAAACTAATTGTTGTGTCTGATGATATTTTTTTCATCTGAGGTTGCTCGTTCTTTCTCTTTCTTTCTTTCTTGCTCGCTTTCCTTCCTTCCTTCAATGAATATTTCGGAAGCAGCTCTTTTGAATACTCAAATCTGATTGGTCAGTCGCACCAATCCAACAGTCAGATCTTTGCTAATAGAGTACAACAGTCGGAAGTGAAAATCCCATTCATTTTCTTAAAAAGGGAATTGATTTTTAATGATAACTTATAAATCTTTATAGACAGACCTACTGTGAGCTGCAGGGTTGTTAATCAATATGCTTTTGTAAAAGCCGTCAGTCTGCATTGTTTTTTTGTTGTTGTTTTTTTTAAATAATCATGCTTAACAGTGGAATTCCTGGTAAAAAGCTAAGAAATTTCCACGAATCAGAGAACTGATATCTTTAGGGCTTGTTAAAGCACTGCAAATGACATAATAGAGTCAGTCTTCCTACGCTCTCAAAATACTTTGTGTGTGTGTGTGTATGTGTGTATGTGCAAGACAAGTGTGAGATAGGAAATGTTATTTTAGCTTCTTAGACGTCCTGGCTTCTTTGCAACGCATCTGGAGGACATAGTTGGACACCTTAAAGTTGCAGTCCGTAAGTTTTGCCTCTTTGTCGCCATCTCTGTTTGAAAACCTGGAATTGCAGCTGTGTGCGGAATTATCTAGCTTGCGTGGGTTGTGCTCTAGCGCGGCTCCAGCGCGGATGAATCTAATGTTTTGAGGAGTATGTGTGGATACTGTACTTCAGGATCACAGATTCTAGCCTACGTCTTGGAATATATGACCCAAATAAGAATTTTCACCGTATATTGTCATCTGAACAAGTAAGTAACAAGTCTGCCACGTTTGTTCTGACCAACTGAGGAAAAAAGCATTACCATAAATCTCGCTACCAATGGTGATTAAATCTAAAGATCGGTTAGCTCATATCACATCAAACCGTTCAAATTATTATTATTGTTATACTTTATTCTCATGTTAACAATGTTAACAACATCAGCATTGGTGACTATGAGTATAGTGTGTATTAGCATGTAGATTTCAAAGTCTAATCTGTCTAATCTAATTGTCATACTCTTCGAATTTCATATTAAGAAATTCTTTTAACCCAAAAAGCAAATTATGCGCCCTTCGAACTGGTTTTCTTTAAAATACAAATCTTTGTAATCCCAGGCTATCTGTAATCAGAAGCACATTTATAACTGGAATATAATTTAATTTCATTCACATGTGTTTAATAAACACATAATCCTTTATGGATTACAATCCGCCATCAAAATGACACATTTAATTGTTCTGGTTGCTGTGAGAAAAGGCTATA
>NW_015645076.1:424727-427203 GCF_001515625.1 Sinocyclocheilus rhinocerous | reverse complement strand
CATGCTCGAATTTCCCACGAAAACCTACCCGTACCACTCAAATTAGAAAACATTATTATAAGCTAACCGTTGTGAATCGGGCTAAAGTAAGGCGATAGTTTTGAACACTGGCTGGTTATGTACTTGCTCAAATATTGATTTCGGATCATTTTTAACCAAAAAAAGTTACGGACTGCAGCTTTAAATAGGAACAGAATGAACTAGAAATGGTAGTTTATGTAAAAAAAATAAATAAAAAAAAACCAAGGATTGAAGAGTTAGTTTACATAAGGCTGTTGGAGGTATTTTTTAACCACCTTTTTTAAAAAGCTTGATATTTTATCAGGGTATATGCAGGATTTTTAGGCTCAAATTTAAGACTTTGTAAGACCTGCACAAATAAAATGAATAGCGGGGTAGGGAAATGTCTATGGTAACATATTAAACTGTAAAATGACTGTAAAAAGCATGATTTACAAGTCAGATACAAATTTTCACAAAAACAAAAAGTTTTATAAAATGATAAACTTCACATTTCAGCCTTTAAACCATTTTTAAGAAACAGGATGAGTCAAAAGTATCAATTATTATATGAATTTAAACAATTATTGACAAGCAATTATTATATTAAATAGCATTAAATAATTAAACATGAAATGTTTTACTGCCTTAATTGTTTAGATTTTTATAATGCATTATTTTCTTGTCGATCCACCAGGTCACATTTACAACTCGTGAAAACTTGCGTGTTTGCAGTGTAAAAATATGGGTCGATTTTCACATTGGTCTGCACAAAAACAGCAGATGGCTGATTGAAAATGCTGATTCAATCTCTGCCAGCAGGAGGCGCTTTTGGAACAGAAGAAATACAGCGGTTTCCCTGGTAACGGCAGAACAAAGCAGTGCTCATGTTTATTTAATGAAGTTTAATCGTCACACTAAGCCATATCACGATTCTTGTCTTTCCCTCCCCAAATTTAAGACCTCTTGAAATCATATTTATGACATTCTTGTACAATTTAAGACTGTATCAATTTGATACAACTAAATTAAAGACTTTTAAGGACCGCGGAAACACTGTTTATTATTAATGCGCATAACATTTTATCCAGTATACTCACACAAATATAGCAAATAATAGCAAATTATGCATAATGAGAGCATTTTTAAATGACTAATTTTTAAAAAGCTTTTTTTCTGTCATTCCATACCATGTGTGTGGTGCTTTGAGCTGAAATAAATGGCTTCCGTTAAAAATGTCTGACTCTCTAAATATTATCAAAACCAATAATAAAACCATCTCTGGTGTTATTTACATTCTGTAGTTTTCAGTTGCTGCAAACTGAGAAATCCTGTCCCCTTGTGGTGATTTTTATTTTTTTGATTTTATTTTATTTTTTTTGTCTAAAACTTGTGTTGTTTTTCCAGATTCATCTGCTAAAAATGTCTCGTTTTGAAAAAATACAAGAATGCTGTTGTAACCACACTATTAGATGCAATGTATGGATACATTGTATAGAATGGGAATACCAATTCATGGACATTTTACATGCATACTGCATTAAGTAAAATAGAATATCAAATCGTTCTGTTATATATTTTATAACAGTTGAGAATCATCTTTCTACAAAGTTTGGTTAAAAAAGTCTGAAACCTAAAAACTGATTGGTGAATGAAAAAAAAATTTAAAAATTGTTTTTGCCTATACAAGCGTTTTTATGTCTATTTTTTAATAACGTAGGCCTGGCGTCCTCTACAAAGGATATAGAATAAAATAAAGTAACCACAATACCTCAATCGCATCCCTTTGTTTTCCTTTGAGTTAACGGTCAATTTTCGTCTTGTTTTTAACTCTCGAATGCATGAATTATTAACTCACAAAGCAAAAAGAAATCTTTTTATTTTTACATCAAAGGAATATAATAATCCCCGATCTTTTTAGTTATGCATTTGAGAGTTACATAAATTTATATTTGCAGGCCTGAATTGTAGGCTATTATTGTGGTTCAAGCCGTATAACAATCTTACCTGGTTTGGATCTACCATCACATTAGTAGCACTGGTCAATATGGAAGTCATCTCGGACTCAAACTGACACCGAGTGGTTTGGATGCAGCATCGCAGCTAATGATAGATGCACAGATGTTCAAATGATACAGAACGCATAATTTCCAAGATGAAAAATTGTCACCTTTATTATGAACAACATTCCAGAGTTTAACAAGTGAAATACCTGCTAGAATTATTTTATTTTAACGCATATTTACACGTATATCTGAGATCTGAATGCTGACAGCAGAGACTACTCTTCAGAAATCAACAACATCCATTTTTAATCGACTGATTTGAGTAAACATCTGTTCTGATATGATTCAGATGATAACTTATTACATACTAAATCTGATGATGTCGAATGTAAAAATCAGAGGGCTGGGTTTTGGAGGCAGCGCAGACTACCAGGGTTTAGTTTAGTTTTGTTTTTTTTTTTCTTGAGCCT
>NW_015645076.1:415199-422288 GCF_001515625.1 Sinocyclocheilus rhinocerous | reverse complement strand
ATTTTTTTTAATAATTACAGTCTCGCTGGAGAACTCCGGTCTGACGCACGCGGGTTCTCGCGTTATTTCCTTTTCACTTCTCGTGTGTGTTTTGTTGTGAAACGTAGTTTGCGGACCAGACAGAGCTGTCGGCGATTCTTCCTATTGTGAAGTCATGCAATGTGAAACCCCCTGTCGCCGATCCATCGTGCAATGTGAACACAGCAGCAACTGAATGCTACCCCAGATAGTCACGCTGTGTGAAAACAACGGCGATCCGACGAGTTTGAAAATCGTGCAGTGTGAACTCGGCATTATGTCAATCTTCAGATCATATCATAGTACATTATTTCAAACAACTAAATCCATGAATCCTAAATCCTAAACTTTAATCAATTTTCCCCCTTATTGTTTTAATAAGGGAAAAGTGCTCCCTTTGCCTGACCATGGTTATCACTGGGACAGAGAGCAGGATGTAGATGACAGCAATGTTTGTGCGCTTTTCATGTGTACTCGTATTGCATGTAAATATACAGGCAACTGCATTAACAATTTATTTATTTTTTCTTTAGGAGTACTTACTGTATTTTCACTGTAACATGCCCATGCAATAACTACTGTGATACTGAGACAATTTGTATATTCTTGAAGTTGACTGCATTTAAAGCACTCTTATTAATACTAATATAGACTGAAATTTTATATTCACATTTTAACCACAATAGCTCTGTCGCAGCTAATGATAGATGCACAGATGTTCAAATGATACAGAACGCATAATTTCCAAGATGAAAAATTGTCACCTTTATTATGAACAACATTCCAGAGTTTAACAAGTGAAATACCTGCTAGAATTATTTTATTTTAACGCATATTTACACGTATATCTGAGATCTGAATGCTGACAGCAGAGACTACTCTTCAGAAATCAACAACATCCATTTTTAATCGACTGATTTGAGTAAACATCTGTTCTGATATGATTCAGATGATAACTTATTACATACTAAATCTGATGATGTCGAATGTAAAAATCAGAGGGCTGGGTTTTGGAGGCAGCGCAGACTACCAGGGTTTAGTTTAGTTTAGTTTTTTTTTTTTCTTGAGCCTGACAGGAATAGAGGGACCATTTTGCTCTGCTGTGTATCTATTATGGCAATGTCAAAAATATTATGTACATATTTAAAATGATACAGAATAATACATTTAAATCTTTAGTTACAAGTACAGTTATGAGCATTGTGACGATTGTGATATTGCACAACTATTTGTTGGAAAAGTGCAGAATACTTTGTACAGAACGCTGAACTGGTTGACAGAACTGAAAAGAAATAATAAATGTGCCACACCTAATAGCTGTAAAAAATAAGACACTTGGGGAAAAAAAAAACTTACCAAAAATAAAATCTCAGTAAAAGAAAATATACACAGTGTGCAAATGACTTGGCATAGACAAACAGGGGAAAAGGGGAGAGCCCCATTTAAAAACAGTCTGTTGCGCGTAATGGAGCATGTTGATGAGAAAGGATGACGTTAACATCCATACACATCCACACGTAATTCACTGACAAATTCACCTTAGTTTCCTCTCTATACAATACAATCTTTTTTTTTTCATTATTAGCAATATAATATATTTTCTTGAGCTTTCTTTTTTAAATGTTTTTTTTTTTTGCCCATATTGACTATGGGAGGTGATATCGCACCATTTTTTGCAGCGTGCATCTTTAGTCCTCAACTGTACGGTGGCAGGGGAAAGGGGCGGCACTTCCTGTTCTGACTGACCAACAGTAGCTTAGCAGGAGGTTGAGTGGCATGCTTTCCCAGAGTAGGCTGGTGAAACTGAATGGTGAATGTGAGTAGTGGTTTATTCCAAGGTGTTGAGGGGGCGTGGCTTTACCGAGTCGAAGAGAGCACGTGACCCGGTACCCAGCCCTCTGCAGCAGGCGATTGGCTGTTTGCAGGTCGGTAAACCAGGCACATGTTCTGCTGATTGGACGCCAGGATCTGTACCTTCTCACCAACTACCACACAGATCTCGTCCTCCTTCACGGCATTGTAATCCTGCGTCACTAGCACCAATGACAGGCCGTTACACTCCCCCTCATCCAACTCCTGGAAACACAAAAACGAAACATCTGAAGATCACAAAACATGAGACTAAACATTCTGATGAAGAATATACATGGGTTGAAAATATCGCTTTTAATCCATTTTCATTTTGATGAACCGATACTGGTTCTTAAATCCCAAAAATCAATCTTTTATCTACGCTGTTTTCAGTTGATGCATGAATAAAACTTAACTAAAGATTATTTGTAGCCCACCTCCCATCCAATAACTCACAATAGGCTTTGAACTTTGTTACTTTTGATATGAAACAAAGTCTCAGCTTTCAAATTCTGTCAATTTTATTATGAAATTCAAACAATAAATACAGTTTTGGCGCACTTTGTCACCACCTCAAATCGGGCGGTGGCCCTAAAACGCACGTGAACTGATCATCTCTTCCTCTTTACTAGTAGCTGCAGCACAAAATAAACATGAATGAACACCAGAAGGTATGCTGAAAGATACAGTACAACTTACAGAAATGTATCATGTCTCATGTAATCTCTTAATCAGTTTTAACTGAAATAGATGTCAATTAAACCGTTTGTAAACAATGTCACGTACGTTACATTTACCTCAGAAATGCCAGTCCATAGCTAGCTAGCTAGAAAAATTAACTCTAGAAAGAGCATTTAGCTAAATATGCATATTACATATTCATTTTAGTTCTACATAACCTGTTCTTCAATATTTAATATATGTTTAAATAAATCCATAATAAAAACAAGTTTTTATGACAGCCAACCTGTTTATATTAAAAAAAAACAAATGTTTATATTTCAAAAAATGAATTGGAGTAGAGATGTGATTAAAACGCTTTTATAGATGTTATAAAAAATGCCTTATGTGCAATTTAAATGTATTCAAATCAGTTGTTAATTTTAACCGTTATTATTACAGATTACAGTAATTTACTGCATTACAGTTTATAGAGATTTTTTCCCTTGAGAACGTTGCCTTATATTCAATTTGATTTCTTCTGGCTAGAAATATCTCCAAATTAATCAAATCAAGATCGGAGTAGAATTGAATTGCAAGCTTGTGAATTGAAATCAAATCATTTTTTTTAAACAAATTAAATACATTGACTTTAACAAATGTCCTTCAATCATACGGTCGAACACTTCTGACAAATCAGGACAAAGCTTCACACAGAGGAAAGTCTGTTCCTCACTGTCAACCTTGACCTGGCATGAGAAATAAATAGCTGGGTGAAAAGCTTACAGGACAAAGCTTCACACAGAGGAAAGTCTGTTCCTCACTGTCAACCTTTGACCTGGCATGAGAAATAAATAGCTGGGTGAAAAGCTTAGACATTAAAAAATAAAAAGTAGCAAGCAGCTCCTTCAGTCTGGTTTTCAGTGACCGTGTGATTAGGGACACAGAAAAAAGCAGGGTGTGCCAAGGCCAAGATACAAGCTCACCAGCGAGAGAGAGAGAGACTGCGGCGAGAAGAAAGAGAACAAGAAAGACAGAAAGCGAGAACAGAAGAAAGAGACCCTGCAGAGAGGAGAAACAGGTACAGAACACGGGCAGAGCTGGAAATCTAGGCCATTCCCCCCACTAAGAATAACTAGCAGGCATCTCTCCTCCCCTCAAAGACAATTAGAGTGGAACTTCACAGCACTGCAGCACGGGCACATCCAGTTCAGCAAGGAGACGCATGCACAGACTGCAGCGACTAGTGTAGTGTGAACCAATTATGTTTAATTACATCTATCTGGCCTGGATGAGACGCTAATTAAAATGGTCTGGGTAACTAATTGATTTAGTTAGATTACACAATGCTGTTTAAGCACAGAATGCTATTGAGGTAATTGGTCTCCTGTCACACAGGCTTTCACTCTAGAGCATTTGCTGTGGACAAAAGTTAGACGTCAGAGTTCAGATCATTTAGTAGGTGTGAAAGTGGTGAGAAAGATGGTTAGGTGCAAGGCTTTTAACCTTTTTGATGCTAAAGACCCCAAAATATGATGAGCCCCCTAAAATATATGAAGGCAGCTACACTACCATTAAAAAAAAAATATATATACTTTCCGTAATATATATATATATATATATATATATACTTACTTTTATTCATCAAGGACACATTAAATTGATCAAAAGTGACAGTAAACACTTACATTGTCACAAAAAACTATATTTTAAAAGAATGCTGTTCTTTTGAACTTTCTATTCGTCAAATAATCCTGAACAAAAAAATTAATTATTTTCCACAAAAGATGTATTAAAATGGAAAACAGTTATTTTAAATTGTAATAACATTTCACAACATTACTGTTTTTACTGTTGATCAAATAAATGCTGTCCTAGTGGGCATACATTTTTTTTTTTCATTGTTTCCTACCATCATGATGGAATTTATCAACAATCAGAGCACTTCCTTCTTACTTCTTACTCCTTCTTACTACCTGTGAGCAATTTGATTAATTCATTGTTATATATGAAGTTTTTTTTTCTAGAAAATGTATAAAATATTGCTAACTGATTGACAGTCATAGTTATTAATTGATGTGCGATTTATGTAATATTCTGAATCATGCTCACCTCCTCTACATGCTTATTGGGCTTGTGGGTGGGGCTTCCGTTGGGGGCGGTGTTGGGTTTGAGGGGGGTGGAGGGGTGAGAGGACGAGGAACGGCTGCTATTGGACAGCTGCCTGCTCAAAGAACCTCCACTCTCTTTTTTCTGGTACTCCTGAGGGTTCTGGAGAGCTGATGAAAAACAGACGAGGAGCAGGTTATGAATGAACCAGCAACTGAAGATACCAACTGCCACCTTCATAATGCGCTCACCCGTGAGGAAGTTGATCTGCATGTCCAGCAGTTCTCGGATGCTTTGAACCCACTCTTTCTTGATGTCGATGTTAGCGGCCTGTAGCGTCAGTCGTTCAGATGAGCCACGACATGACAGCACAAACTTACAGGGGTCGCTGTCCACATGTTCCTCCATGCTCAGGTAGCTCACCTGCACAGGTCAACACACAAATACAACTTTTAAGACTTTATTTCAAGTTGGGTATTTTGTTTCTTACCGAACTTGTATCAACTTGTGCTGAATGTACCTTGATGCTCTTTTTAAACTGGTACCCTGGTGTTGACGAGCCCTTCCGAAGCAGCTCGCTGAGGATGACGATCTGTTCGAAGAGGAACACTCTGCGCTCTTTACTGCGGGACAGAACGCCAGAGTCCTGCTCTGTCACAAAGAACGTGTCCTGCTGCAATAACTTCCCCTGAGCTGTCAACTTCCCCTGTGCAAACAAACATAAGCAATCCTAAACAATCATCAAAGCACTGATAGATGCAGTATATCTGCACCTTTTCATCGCCTGATATTTCAAGAAAGTCAAGGTTATGTACTTCTGTTTCTGTGGTTTTCCAGCACTGCACCTCAGACAAACTGTCTGAATTTTTGAAAGCAGATTTGGTTGTAGAATGGTGTGTGTGTGTATATGTGGCCTGTGCATCTGTGTTACTGAAGCTTGTTTCCGCCACAGAATAAAAAATAAAAAAGATAATTGCAACTTTTTATCTTACCATTCCGACTTTTTTTCTCATAATTGCGAGTTTATTTCTCTTTAATTATAAACTCGTAAGTACACCTCCTAATTTTGAGGGGTTTTTTTTACCTCAGAATTGTTATAAACTTGCAATGACGAGTCGACATCTCGCAATTCTGACTTTTTTTCCTCAGAATTCAGTTTACATCTTACAAGTGTTTTTTTTTTGTTTCTGCCACAGAGTAAAATCTAAAAAAAGCAATTGTGATATATTGAGTTTATTAATTTTTACTTTTTTTCCCCTCAGAATTGTGAGATATAAACTCAAAATTGCAAGAAAAAATTTTGCAATTACCTTTTTATTTTTTTTATCCTGTAGCAGAAACAAGCTTAAATACTTTGTGACTTTTATGCCATCTTTAGGTAGCAGTTTACACTTCTTGGATGCAGCTTGTGCAATTTTTCAGGACTTTCTCTCTTGACACATAAAATAACTGCATTTTTCTGCATTACTATTTGGAACTTCATTAGTTTGTTAGTCCATTACGTCAAACTTACAGCTGATTGGTCCGTTGTTAGTGAACATTCCAGTTAAGGCAAACTGAAGTTTCAGTATAAACCTAATGTGTTAGCATAATGATAGAACTCTATTATTACACTAATAGATGTATCAAGTTTCTTTGAGAAATTATCTGTCAGTGTAATTTTACATTGGCACTCACTGCTTCTGGCAGTCAACCAAATGTAACTCACCTTTGTGACTACATTTGTAATTGTAATAGTTATAGTTATGTACCTCAAAAGAGGTGATTTTACCTCGTAGCCCTGCAATCGTCCAAGATTCATCATGTCGTTACATTGTTTGGGCACCAGGGACATCAGCTCAACTGCTTTCTGCAGGACAGAAATTAAAGACCAGCAATGTCAAAACATGACAGGACACTAAAGATAGAAGTGTATGTGGTCTATAGAATTTATATATATTAATATAGAATTGCTTTAGTGACCTACCTCTGTCTCTTTACAGTCCAGACCTGCTTTAGTGCTGTACTTCAAAAAGTCCTTCAAATAACAAATAAAACAAAGAAACTTAAAATAGGATAATAATCTGTCCATATAGCATTGTTATTGTTAAATAAATAAATAAATGTATGTATATATATATATATATATATAATAAAAACAGGGCCACCATGCAACCATGCAAACTGTAATAGACTGAATGAGGACAACGTTCAGAGTGATTTATGAAAGCATATTTGTTCCTTCAAGGCTTGCTGTGCAGAGCATATGTTTATGCACAGCTTTAGTGAGAAAAGGGTTTACAATTCAATAAACACACACTGTTCTGACTCTTATTTTATTAGTTACTTAAAGGGGTCATATGATGCTGCTAAAAAGAACATTATTTTGTGTATTTGGTGTAATGAAATGTGTTTATGCGGTTTAAAGTAAAAAAAACACATTATTTTCCACATACTGTACATTATTGTTTC
>NW_015645076.1:398658-414829 GCF_001515625.1 Sinocyclocheilus rhinocerous | reverse complement strand
GTATAAACCTAATGTGTTAGCATAATGATAGAACTCTATTATTACACTAATAGATGTATCAAGTTTCTTTGAGAAATTATCTGTCAGTGTAATTTTACATTGGCACTCACTGCTTCTGGCAGTCAACCAAATGTAACTCACCTTTGTGACTACATTTGTAATTGTAATAGTTATAGTTATGTACCTCAAAAGAGGTGATTTTACCTCGTAGCCCTGCAATCGTCCAAGATTCATCATGTCGTTACATTGTTTGGGCACCAGGGACATCAGCTCAACTGCTTTCTGCAGGACAGAAATTAAAGACCAGCAATGTCAAAACATGACAGGACACTAAAGATAGAAGTGTATGTGGTCTATAGAATTTATATATATTAATATAGAATTGCTTTAGTGACCTACCTCTGTCTCTTTACAGTCCAGACCTGCTTTAGTGCTGTACTTCAAAAAGTCCTTCAAATAACAAATAAAACAAAGAAACTTAAAATAGGATAATAATCTGTCCATATAGCATTGTTATTGTTAAATAAATAAATAAATGTATGTATATATATATATATATATATAATAAAAACAGGGCCACCATGCAACCATGCAAACTGTAATAGACTGAATGAGGACAACGTTCAGAGTGATTTATGAAAGCATATTTGTTCCTTCAAGGCTTGCTGTGCAGAGCATATGTTTATGCACAGCTTTAGTGAGAAAAGGGTTTACAATTCAATAAACACACACTGTTCTGACTCTTATTTTATTAGTTACTTAAAGGGGTCATATGATGCTGCTAAAAAGAACATTATTTTGTGTATTTGGTGTAATGAAATGTGTTTATGCGGTTTAAAGTAAAAAAAAAACATTATTTTCCACATACTGTACATTTTCAGTTTTTCTTTTTTAATAAATCTGCAAAGATGTCAACAATTCTGTGTTTTTCTGTCAATATGGGGTGCTGTGTGTACATTAATGAGGAAAAAAAATTAACTTAAATGATTTTAGCAAATGGCTGCAATATAACAAAGAGTGAAAAATTTAAGGGGGTCTGAATACTTTCCGTACCCACTGTACATAACCATTTAAAAAGTTTGGGGTCAATAAGACGTTTTTTAAAAAGAACTTAAATGGATAGTTTACCCAAAAATGAAAATTATCCCATGATTTACTCACCCTCACCCTCACCCTAGGTGTATATGTCTTTCTTCTTCCAGACGAATCAAATCGGAGTTATTAAAAAATATCCTGGCTCTTCCAAGCTTTATAATGGCAGTGAATGGGTGTTTTTTTTCAATAGTCCAAAAGAAGTCCAATAAAGCGCATCCATCCATCCATCATAAAAAGTGGCTCCGGGGGGTGAATAAAGGCCTACTGTAGCGAATCGATGCGTTTTTGTAAGAAAAAAAATCCATATTTAAAATGTTATAAACAGTAATCTCTAGCTTCCGCTAACTGTTGTATGCACGTTCATTCCGGCCAATGACGTAGGATGTAGGCGTAGAGTAAGGAGGCCTTTATTCACCCCCCAGAGCCATGTGGGACACTTTTTATGATGGATGGATGCGCTTTATTGGACTTCTTTTGGACTATTGAAAAAAAAAACACCCACTCACTGCCATTATAAAGCTTGGAAGAGCCAGGATATTTTTTAATATAACTCCGATTGGATTCGTCTGAAAGAAGAAAGTCATATACACCTAGGATGGGTTGAGGGTGAGTAAATAATGGGATAATTTTCATTTTTGGGTGAACTATCCCTTTAATGCTTTTATTCAGCAAGGACTGAGTAAAGACTTTAACATTGTTACAAAAATGTATATTTCAAATAAATGCTGTTTTTGTATGTGCATCAAAGAAAAAATGCATCACAGTCTCCACAAAAATATTAAGCGGCACAACTGTTTTTGACACTGATAATAATTAGAAATGTTTCTTGAACAAATTAGCATACTAGAAGGATTTCTGAAGGATCATGTGACACTGAAGACTGGAGTAATGATGCTGAAAATTCAGCTTTGCATCACAGAAATAAATTACAATTTTAAAATATATTAAATAGAAATTAGTTTAAATTGTACTGATATTTCACAATATTACAGTTTTATTGTATTTGTATCAAATAAATGCAGCCTTGACAAGCATAAGAGACTTCTTTAAAAAAAAACATACTGACCCCAAACATTTGAACATTTGAACATTTGAACAGATTCCATGCAAGTCTATGATAGTTTAGTGGGAACTATGTTTACCATGGTAAGCATTGTAAGGGTATAATCATTGTGTAATTCAGTAGCTAATACCTTGAGCAGGAGCTGGTATTTGGTGATCCTCTGGATGGGTTTGATAAGGTAATCGCTGATGGACAGTCTGGAGTTTACCTCCTGCTGCACCTCCTGACAGAATCACCAACAACATCATCAGACAGAGCACTTTACTTCAGAGAAGACATAACTGAGCTGCTCAAATAACACTCACCTCGAAGAATGCGTCATATTCAGCCACGACAAACTCTGAGCGGGGCTTGTTCTGACAGTAGATGACATACATGTGTAACCTTCTCTCCTGGATAACAGAGAAATACAACGGAATTAAGTTTACTACAACACACACACACACACACACACACAGAGTTCAGTTTGTTGAACTCACATGCTTGATAAACAGCTCAGCCAGTCTGTCGTGGTCCTGCAGACATTTCTCTAGTTCACAGAGGAAGAACCTTTAAAAATAAGAACAGAAAACATTTTGTCAGGTGTATAAACTCCCCTCATTCAAACCAAATTAGATTCCAATCTGAAATTCAGTCCATTTCCTTCTGTAGTGTGTTATTGCTAATGTCAACCAGGAAATTTTACGAGCACGTTTTGCATGCTGATTATTTTGATGGTATCAATTTCTGACAGCATGAAAAAGAGATGTGGTTTACTCTTTATGCCAGTCGTAGATTTGATGAATGTTCCCGAATACGATCTTATCCTTCCCTGTCATGTCCTCCGGAACACCTTTTTCCCCAATCCTTTTCATAAAGCCCTAGGAAAAAAGAGGAAAACAGACATTTGGAAACTCTACTTCATAATAAAGGTTCGTTAATGGTTCTTTGTGGCACTTGAGGTCAGGAAAATCGTATCATTAACCATTTTGCAACCATTTTATCATTAACCATTTTATATGATTCTCTGGAGTTTAGAAAAAAGTTTCTTGATGTCACATTATACACTACGTTCTTCAGATCACTGTTTAATTTCAAAGAGATGTGGTTTACTCTTTATGCCAGTCGTAGATTTGATGAATGTTCCCGAATACGATCTTATCCTTCCCTGTCATGTCCTCCGGAACACCTTTTTCCCCAATCCTTTTCATAAAGCCCTAGGAAAAAAGAGGAAAACAGACATTTGGAAACTCTACTTCATAATAAAGGTTCGTTAATGGTTCTTTGTGGCACTTGAGGTCAGGAAAATCGTATCATTAACCATTTTGCAACCATTTTATCATTAACCATTTTATGATTCTCTGGAGTTTAGAAAAAAGTTTATTGATGTCACATTATACACTACGTTCTTCAGATCACTGTTTAATTTCTGTCCAGTAACTTTTATAAATCTGTAACGTGATACAGAAAACATATACCTATAACATACCTCCACTATGACACCCAGATCCTTCACATAGTCCCTCTCTGTCTGCACCATTTCATTTAACACAAACCTGTGGACAGGGGAGATACGAGAGATATCAGAATACACTAGAACATCCACATGTTCCAACTAGCACACTAAGATTTCAATCTTTATTTGTTGTTGAATTCATTTAGCAGTTTCTCTTCTCGTCATGCACTCAGACGGGTGCTTACATTCGCCCTCTCATGGCCTTGTTCTTCTGCTCTGTTTCTGGGTCTCTGGGCATCTGATCAGATGGCGTGACGCTACCCAACACTGGGAAAGAGCCAGGCTCTGGAGTCTGAAAGAGAAAGTGAAAAGAAAGCGAGATAGGATGATAAGATACACAAACAATAGGTAAAAGGTGTTTAAGGAATAGATAAAAATGTTGTCATCATTTACTCATCCTCATGTCATTTCAAACCTGTTTGTCTTACTGAACAAAACTTTGGTGAACTGAATCAAATGATTCATTTAAAAGATCTGAAAAAAAGTCATTGGTTGACTGAAGAACGTTAAGGAAGTGTGAGTTGATGAAAAGCTAATAATTAATAAAATAATAAAAATGTAACATTAAAATAAGTACTTTTTAAAAACTGAACATAATCAAAATAACACACTTACTAAAAAGATGACATATTTTATTAGTTTACCTTCATCTCATGTTGCCATTTACGAATATCAGAGAACTGTGAACATGCAAATTTACTGTTGAATTATTGAAATATTAACTTAAAATTTCAGGAGGTACTAAATAATTTAGGTCAAATGGGTTCGACTGACAAAACAGTCAGAGAATGCCTGGTTTAGAACAATATGAAGGTGAGTAAATGATGACAAAATTTCCATTCATTTTTTTTAGTGAACTGTAGGGATATGCCGGTATCAAATTTTCATGTTGCGATTAATTGCTAATGCTTCTATCACGGTATACGGTATTATTGCGATATTGAAATTTAGTTTAAAAAAAAGTGCTGTCATAATACAGTATAACAGGTTTAATAACTTTTTTCTTATAACAAAAATAACTGAACATTTAAATGCAATAAAGCAATACAGAAAAAATATATTATTATTATTATTATTATTATTATTATTATTATTATTATTATTATTTCTGCAGTTTAGCGCCATCTGCTGTCAGAGAGTGAAAGTGCGCTTTCATCCAGATGGTCTCTCACATGTTCCGCCATGCGCTTCTCATCCACTCTTGTTTACATCAGAGTGCGCACGCGTCTTTTTTACGCAGCATACAGCGGTGTTGTGCATTTTGACCAGTTGATGGGAAAAGTATTCTTAAAATGCATTCAAAATTCTGAATAATTTGTAATATATAATTATTCAGGGTATTTAGAAGTGCCCACGATAACAATATCGTGCATATTCATTACCGTGATATATCGCATTACCGAATACCAGCACATGTCTAGTGAACTGTTCCTTTAACAAACAGGACGAGGCATGCAGAGTCAAAAAAGGAAAAGGGCAAAACAACAATAAAAAAATGAAAGAAAGTCTGTGTTTCACCTTCTCCTCCTGAGCGGAGGGGTCCTTGATGATCTCCATGGGGGGAGGAAGGGGTGTGTGGGGTTCGTCTTCAGCCTCCTCCTCTCCTCCGCTGTTCACTCCTCGTCTTCCTCTCTTTGGAGAAACAGAGAAAACGTCACACCCCTTTCAATGGATTCATTAAAACCGCCACTGAAGTGCCGGAAGGAATCTATCATTCATAACCTCCAACAGTAAGCACACTTCTCATTAAACATGCATCTGTAGAGGAAGCTCTTTTACATTCAAATGCTTGAGCAGACTAAAATATGTGATGTTAGGTGTGGTCCCAGATTAAAAGGGAAGTGCATTTTTACGCGTTGTTTGGTATGAGGTATTATCACAATGCTGGAATGTTGAAACGTTGCCATCTTATGCAAGCATGTTTCCTAAATAGTTAATGGTTAATTGTTGTACCTCTTCGGTGCTGTCTTGGTGCGGCGGTCCCAATTCGACACTCTTGCGGCCATCTCGTTTACGTTGTTTGTTGTTGGGTTTCTTGGCATTAGTGTTGTCGCCCTTGCCGTGGCTGAGACGTCGTACGGGGCTGGTGAGCCATTTTTTTAATGTGTTTCCAGTAGTTCCAGAGCGTTTAGGTCCCGGAGAACCGGTCGGCAATGATGTCACCGATGTCTGCGGCTGCAGCGATGCAGCGGACTCAGATTTGACCTCTGAACTTCCCACAGGACAGTTTTCTGTTGAACAAAAATGACAGAGAAATTACATAAAAGATATTCACAATACAGAAATCTTACAATGGATGTAACAGTCATTCATTTTTATCTATTTAGTCTCAGTTATTTTCATTTTAGTCAATTAAACTAAAAAAAAATAGAAATGTTGGCAACTAGCTGAAATACATTAATAGTTTATTTTCAAATTACAATGCATATTTAGTTTATTTTATAAAGTAACAAAATGTTTTCAAGGTTTTAGTTTTACATTTTTACATTGTTAGAAATTATTCTTTTTCAAATATTGTATTATGTATTATGGTTTCCACCAAAAAAAAAAGATGTAAATAGTGATATTAATTATACAGAAATCCTACACTGGAAGTAACAGCCAACCAGTTAAAGCAAACAATTCAATTCCAACATAATATAGAATTTAGAAACTGGTATGTAATACGCAAAGTCAAAACATTTATAACATGACATAACCTCAGAAAATGTCCATATAACACAGAACTTTAAATTGTCCTTTTACCAGCTCAGACCACTGAAGAAAAATTCACTCCAGCTGAAACACCAAAACCCACAGAACCAAACCCAACAGCAAAAAGCCAAGAAACCTGAGCAGACTGTGTTGGACATCAACCTCATGGTGCGGTGAAAGGAAAAGCATTTGTCTGGTCTATAGGTTATATGCAACTGTAGAGTGAAAAAACCAGCTTGACCTGATCTCAGCATAAAGGCACTCTGAAACTCCACATAGCAGGACATCACAACAAAGGGAAAGTACACAACCAAGGTACTGTGGAGTTCACAGCATGTGGAATTTACCACAGAAAATTATTTTAATTCTCCCTCAGATTGTAAAATCAAATATCTAGTTATTGAACTATTTAACTATCATACTGAAGTACTGAAGACACTTCAACATAACGTGTGTTAGCATGAGACTGGTGTAATAGAGCTGCTTATCAGACTTGTCTGTGTATAGATTTCTCCAATCTTTCAATTATGTTACGACGAGCTAAAAAAGCAAACCCAGATACTTTCACTTGGTGTCCAAGATACCACAAATGCACATGGAAGGGCTGTTACATAACTATAGGCAAAAAGGGAAAAAAAGTACAGTTACAGTTCTGCATTTTGTATAATGATCTCATCTAAGGATCTGTAAATATAAATATTAAATGTGTAAATTAATAGTATGTATCCCTTTTCTAGAGTAATCATGGTAATTAAACAACAAAAATAATGCAAATTTAACTGTGATTTTGACAAGCTCATTTAAAAAACCCAACGAATAGGCTATATGTTGCTTGTGAAAAAGGGAATAAACTAAATTTTGGGGTCAGTATAAGATTTTTTTTTTATATTAGAAATTAATACTTCTGATTCAGCAAGGATGCATTAAATTGATCAAAATTGACAGAAAAGATTTATATCACTAAAGATTACAAAGGATTTCTATTTCAAGTAAATGCTGTTGTTTTAAAACTTTTATTCATCTTTCTATCCATTAATTAATTCTTAAAAAAACAAAACAACTGAAAACATTTCTGAAGGATCATGTGACACTGAAGACTAAAGTAATGGCTGAAAATTTAGCTGTGCCATTATAGTAATACATTTTAAAACATACTAAAATAGAAGAGAGTTTTTAAAAATTGCATTAATATTTCACAATATTACTGTTTTTAATACTATTTTAATCAAATAAATGCAGGTTTGGTAAGTATAAGAGACTTTTAAAAATCATTTTTAAAAATCTATTCCCTCCTCAAACTGAGACAACTTTACAGCCCAAACAATTCTCTGTAAGGAATTCGTGTAAGTGCTAAAAAGTAGCTAAATTATGAGCTTTATGTTTCTGCTTTTAAACCCACCAGTACCAAAAGGTGCTAGTACTGCAAGCATATTATTGTAACTGTGTTTTATATTTGTTAAGAGCAAAGGGATGAGTCAAAATGTGCGCTAATTAACATCGTCCATAGACATTGCTGCAAGTAACAAATAACCAGGAATATGGTTAATCCTTAGAGGATGAGCCCAGATAAACAAGCTGAAGTGTAATCATGCTCACTGCTGTCGGCTTCAGTGCAGATCATTAACTCAATGCTGGTTCAGACACTGCAATACTGAGTTACCGCAGACATTGCGTAAGTAACTTCCCATGGGGTGAGAATGGGACAAAGGTCACTTCCTTGTTACGCATTTCTTCAATGAGCAATTTACCCCCATCCATCCCTGAAACTGCCCCGCCAACACCCCCTCACAGGTATTCACCATTTGGATCTCGCTCTGCTTGTCCTGACAGCCTCAGGGAAGAACCTCGCTGACCACGTGCCGGGATAAAGCGCCTTTGTTAGAGTTACGTTTTATTTCCTCAAGTTCCACTGCTGTCATTAGAACAGACGCCTCATGGTCAAGCATTCCAGACAAACCGAATCTTCATACTGCTACTTTATTTACATTTCTCTCTCAATATCAGAGGAGACACCCACCTGAAATAAACAGTCAGCCATTCTCATGTACACAATTTACTGAAGTAACATTCTATCCAGAACAAAAACAAGACAGGACTAGAAGTCCTGTAGAAAATGCAGGAACAAATGTATTGTGTTCATGCTCTTTAGGGTCAGCAGCAGTACTGCAGGGGGTCTGTCAATTATTGCTATTGATCTCAAAGAATTTTTCAGTCAAAAGCATGACAATATGCATTAGATTAACAGCATTAAGCTATTAAAATATGAACTTTGAGCAATGCTAAAGAATGCTAAATTAAAATAAACCATACTGTTCATGTGACTCTGTACGTACATTAATAATGATTATTTGGTCACACGGTAACACTTTACAATAAGGTTCATTAGTTAACATTAGTTAACTACTTAATTAATATGAACTAAGAATGAACAATACTTCTACAGCATTTATTAATCTTAGTTAATGTTGATTTCAACATTTACTAATGCATTATTAAAATCAAAAGGTGTGCTTGTTAACAGTTAATGCGCTGTGAATGTATTTTCATTAACTAACATTAACAAAGATGAATAAATACTGTAATAAATGTATTGTTCATTGTTCATTCATGTTAGTTAATACATTAACTAACATTAATTAATGGAACCTTACTGTAAAGTGTTACCGGTCACACTTTACAATTAAATACATTAGCTAACTTTGTAATCAGTCTGTTCATTGCAGAGTTATTGCAGTTAACTAAAACCATTAAAAAACAATACCTGAAATAAATTAACCTTAAAAAAACTTACGTTTATTTCAGCTAGTTGCCAAGGTGACATTTCTAATTTTCATTAGTTTAACTTGATCTACCAAAATAACTAAAAATGAAATATAATATTAATATAAACTATATAGACATATTAAAAATAAAACAAAAACTATTAAAAATGACAAAACAAACTAACTTAAATTAAAATGAAAATGGAGAGATATATATATATATATATATATATATATATATATAAACTAATTAAATTTTTAAAATGAAAAATATAATAGCATCTCAGTTCATCTTCGCTCAGGTCCATTAACTAATATGAACAGATACAACTTTTGTTTTTAATAATGTATTAGTAAATGTAAATTAGCATTAAATATGATTAATATATGCTTTTAAAGTGTTTTTCATTGTCACTTCATGTTTACTAATGTTATTAACTAATTTTAGCAAATGGAATCTTATTGTAAAGTGTTACCTTACTATCTATGCACTATATGTAAATACTGGTACTATTAACATTATAACCCTGTAATAACATTTTATATGTCAGTCAGTAAGAGTAGAGGGGGTCCCTGTGTCATCAATCTGTCTACCAAGAGGTCCTTATCCTGAAAAAGACTGAAGACCCCTGATACTAATTCACACACTGAGTCACCAAAATGTGCCAAATCTTCAAAGAGCATGTTATTCTTCAAGAAAAAAAAGGGAAAGAAATGATCAAACAGAGCAGGGAACTTGATTTGAGCTTCAAAGCAGAGGGAACAGCAGACACATTGGTTTGTTGATGGAGAAATTAGGTTACAGGAAAAACTCACACACACACACACACACACACACACACACACACACACACAATACATACTCACAGACAGAACAGTATTTGATATTTTTCATTAACACTTAATTAATTATGCTTTCAAAAGAAAAAAAAAAAACAGTAGACATGAAAGACAAAGTAAAAAAGGGTCAAATGTCAAAAATGTCAAAAATATAATTTTTTTATAATACAACTGTAACCTGACCGCACGAGGTTGAACCAGAGAAAGTCATTTTTAAGGGTCAGATGGGTAAAAAAAAAGAAAAAAAAAAGCTCCTTGAGGTGTTTCTGTAGCGTGACTCATATGGAACCTTACTGTAAAGTGTTACCGGTCACACTTTACAATTAAATACATTAGCTAACTTTGTAATCAGTCTGTTCATTGCAGAGTTATTGCAGTTAACTAAAACCATTAAAAAACAATACCTGAAATAAATTAACCTTAAAAAAACTTACGTTTATTTCAGCTAGTTGCCAAGGTGACATTTCTAATTTTCATTAGTTTAACTTGATCTACCAAAATAACTAAAAATGAAATATAATATTAATATAAACTATATAGACATATTAAAAATAAAACAAAAACTATTAAAAATGACAAAACAAACTAACTTAAATTAAAATGAAAATGGGGAACATGGCGCTAGCAACACCAAGGACATGGGTTCAATTCTTAGGTAACACATGGACTGATAAAATATATCCTCTACATTCACTGTTATTTGCTTTGGATGAAAGTAACAACTGCACATTTTCAGTTTTTACAATTTAAATGCTTGTCAACCTCCAAAAGAACTCACTAAAGTGACAACACTGCTAAAATTATCAATGATCTTGCATTTAACACCAAACCCTGTTGTCTGTAAATAACCATCAGCTGAGTCACACAAAACACCCTTGAGCTCATCTGAGATCTCCAGGATTCCGATCAGTGAACCGTTACATTAAATACCAGAGTTCAGATGAAAGGATGCACATAAAATTCCACCACCACACAAAACTCAATCATAATCATTAACCCAGACACACATCAGCCAACTCCCACAGGGCAACATGAACAAATCCACATGCTTCCACACACTGCGAAAAGAACAATTCAGCTGAACACATCTGCATACATTCCAGCGTGTTGAGTTACGCACCTGCGCCATCACAACAGCGAATCTTTCCCAAAATCCAACTGAGACAAACTCCACAAGAGCAACACAACCTCCCGCTCCGCATGCTGCTCGCTCACTGTCTCATATGTGCGTCAGGTGAGAAACAGAGGAGGAGAAAGGGAGAAGGACGGAATGGGAGGTGAAGGACGCCTTGACTCTGTCTGCTTCAATACTGGAGCTCAGCTGGAAGTTCAGCGCTACTCTTCACAATAAAGGGGAGGGGCTAGGGGGTGGGGCCAGGGGCCACAGAGACACACACACACACACACACACACACACACTCAAAGGGATACAGGAAGGTTCCACTGAATTCACACTGAGATCTGCAAAACCAATATGCAAAAATAAAAATCTCTCTTCACACAAGACTGGAGAAACAGGAGTCCCTGTTTTGAAGTTGTTACAGGGAAAGACAAAGTACTATTGTGTGTGTATTTCATGTGGGTGTGCGTGTATGTGTGTGTGTGTTTGCGTGTGTGTGTGTATGTGTGAATCCTGAAATCAGCTACGTCTGCATGCTGCAGTGGCCCATTTTTGAGAGGGTGTGTCTATATCACAAGATCTTCATCCCCACTTCAGTGGTTTCAAGAATACACACACACACACATATCTAAGATATGCACACATCACTAAAAAGCACATTCTTGTGAGTAAAGACAGTCACAATAAGAACCTGGGGTTAGGGTCAAAGGGTCAACCCGACATTTCCTACAATAATGTTAAATGTTTATACTTTAATAGATATATTCTGGCTCTATTCAATAGGTAGGACTGCTTTAGGTTATTCACATATGAGAGAAACAATGACACCTGGAGTAATGTGAGAATACAGGGCGGAACACGTCCCAAACAAGATGAGGAAAAACTTGTTATTTATTTGTTTATGGTTGCAGATCAGTGTTGCAACATGCCATATTCATATGCATAATGAATGTTTCTAGATTATTGGTTCTCAATTTTTTATGACTCCAAGGCCTATCATATTGTTCCGATACTATTATAGAGATTCCAGAAGTTTTATGAACTCTCACTCTTTAACCAACAAATTTACATGACTTTTCCATTCATTCATGATTTACCAAATAAAGATTAAGAATTTTTTCCCTCTCACATATCCTAAAAATACATTTGATAAAATATTTTGGTACATTGGATATAGGCATAACTAGAAAATGTATATTAATTATAAAATAGATACAAATGGATTTTAAAGATTTTTTTATATTAATTTAGGTCTAGAAATCACACTTTTAAAAATGAGACTACCTATTTTCAGGATTTCCAAGACAATGGGGACCTGGATTAAAATAAGAAAAATCTTGATTTTTAGTAGTTTAAAGGTGCAATAGGTGATTGTCTTCAGAAACATTTTTTGTTATGCTGGTTGAAAGTCTCTTCACATCCCGATAGCAATCATTAAGTTAAGTGGTCTAAATGTATTTGTCTGTATTTATATATTCTGTGGAAGGCGTAGGATCAATAAATGTTCGTCCAATCAAAACGCTCGGTCCGAGCATTTTAATTAGCTTTCCTACCTGCTTGTCAACGTATGTATTTGCATACCTCTGCGCACCGGGTTCACGCAGACAGGATACGTCATCAGCGCGTTCACGCACGCTGTGCAGACAGAGCGAGAATGGCAGACAAACATCAACAACCCGATCTTCCTTCCTGTTACTGTAGTACTTTTAAAGTTTTCTCACCGGTGAATGACACATGATCTAGCCCAGCGGTTAATCCAGTCCTCGCGTGCCAGCTTGTTAGAAATGAGCGATGTGCATGAACTGTGTTCCGATCGATATGATCCCTGTTCCTTGCTCCCTACTCCCTGAGCCGGGGAAATCCGTTGAAGTTTACTTCACTTCGGAACATGGGCTGGAATTGGGAACCGCTGATGTAGCCTATTGTAGTAATGTTATCTCTGGTATTCTGGTCTGTGAGCGTAAATGCGTTCAGGGGGCGTGGCTTTGGATGGCGATTGCAGGGAGGGTGGGACGTTCGCTTTCAGTGCTATCAGGCTAAAGTTAGCATTTTCCAAGATCTCCTACTGCACCTTTAATGCTTATTAAGTTATCCTGCGGGCCCCTTTGAAGTTTGCTAGGGTCACCTCTGTGTGAAAATATGAAACATTGTGGGACAGCTTTAATGTTTAGTTACAGCTCAAGTGAGGAGAAAAGGTGTTGCATATTGCACAGATTTTAATATCTCAAAGGGGACAGCCCATAGTGTGCATCATTTTGTTTCAGGTTCTGGGCTGGCCCTACTTGGAATTCTATTTCTACAAAGTACAGGTTAACTATGTGACAACATTTTGAAAAACATCAACATGACTGTCCAATAATAGGAGGACTGAAGTTCCAATAACAGAACTGAAAAAGCCCAGTCAACAGAATGAGGTGTAGCGTAGCGTGCAGAGAACAGTTTCACTGGACAGAATCCGTCATGCCTGACTAAAGATTTTCCGTGTTAGTATGCATCACTTTCTGTTTATTATCACTCTGTTGCATCAGATACAGAGCAGCACACACACATACACACACACACACACACACACACACCACTATCACCTACTCAAAATATAAAGGCAAAAGTGTGAACAGGCATAAAAAATGCACATGATAACTAAATACAGAAAAAAAGGGGGAACAGATGGTAGACTCTTTAAGTGAGATCATTGGAGAACTATTCCAGGTTAAATACAACTTAAGCTCTATGAATGTGACAGTACAGCTCGTCATAGCTAGTTCAGCAGTCATCTTGACCTGTCATCTTCTATTTATTGATTTTTCTTGAAACCTACCTGGAAAAGGCCAGCTCCCCCTTTCCTCTGTCTATTCTTAGATCCAGGCCTGAACAGTCATGAGGTTGGGGTAATGTTTAGAAATGTGTTCTTCTAAATACAGGAAGCGCAGTGCAGGGAGACAACAGGAAGTAAAGGGACTACAATGCAGAGTGTTCTGTTTCAGACAGTATGGGGCCTTAAATGCACACACTGACACCACCCTGACCCAAAAAAGCAAAGCTACACCCTTATGGTCCTCACTTTGACCTCTAAAAGTCACTACCACAATAAAAGACCCTCTTATAGAAAGGTGGATTGAAAACTAAAATGTTTCCTCATGCATTCGATGTGGATATATTGTGTGAAACATCTCATGAGCCTGTGAGAGTCCCAGGATTGAAGCCCCACCAAACACATACACCAATCCCCCGAGCTGGATCAAAGCAGGACGCAAGCTTTTCGGAGCATCACTAGCACCCTGCTAATTAACGATCAAACCCTATTTGTACCTCACCCACCGAGAGCAGAACTGGCTCCCCTGGGAGAAGCCAGAACACATGCTGTTCAGAGAGTTGTCGACGCGTGTACAGTACAACAGCTTAAAGGTATAAATCATTCAAAAGAAAATTTCTTGTCTCTATATACTTAATTATGCTTTATTTGAAACCTGCATGGCCTTTTCACCCAAAAGGAGCTATTGAACAGAATGTGAAAGCTGCTCTTTAGCATGCAATATACGTAGTTAGTAACTGGGGCTGTCGAAAATACTACAAATCAGTGGTTCTCAATCTTTTTGACTAAATATTTTTCGAAGGCCCCCTATATGATACAATATTAACAGAATTATATAATTATATTTATTACCTAGGGAGTGTCAAATGTTTTTTTTTTACTTATTGAGGAAAAAAGAAATCTGATTTCAGTCTTTGTATTTTTTTATTATGATAGATTGTTTTAATAAATTAATAATAATGTATCTAATTCATGTTAATTATAATTAATTATTAATTATCAATAATAGCAATTATCAGAATTTAGATGACAGACATTTTTGGATGACCTATTATTTCTGACAAAATCATTATTTTTGCAAGCAACAATCATTTCATTTTATATTATGATAATTGTTTTGCAACTGACTGAATTCTCAGGATGATCTTAAAAGTGTAAAATTTCATAAAAGTATTAGCTCAAACAGCACAGCATGGTGCTAACAACACTAAAGCCATGGATTCAAATCCCAGGGAATGCATGAACTGATGAAATGTACACCTTAAATGCAATGTAAGTTGCTTTGGATAAATGCATCTGCCAAAACAGAGATGAGCACAAATACATCAAAAATATCTTGATGCAAATGACAAAGACCTGCTCAACGAATGTATCAAAATATTAATATGAAAGTGAGGCATGATCTGTGTTTGTGGGCAGTGAACATTTGTGTGGGAGTGACTCACCTTTCCCAGGTGGGAAAAAGCAGTCCATGTCGACACTACTGCGAGAGTGAGACACGGACAGGGTACAGCTGGGAACCAGACCCTCCTGAGGGGGCGAGTGTTCGGTGGTCCGCACCAGACACCAGCCGGGCCGCTCTCCAGACCTCTCCAACAGCTCGACGGTCTGACCCGACTGAATGCTCAACTCACCCACTGATCCCGCAACAAAGTCCTGCAGAACCACAGTCTGCTCACAGCCACCCGACAGCTACAGAGAGAAAGAGAAACTGGTTTTAGGTTTCATTTTAAAGGTTTCTAATGAAGCCTTTACTGTTATCTAGGAAGAAAGGATGTATTAGATTTGTGTTTGTATCTGTGTTGAGAACAGTTTTGTGAAAGTATAGAAAAAAAATGTTTTTCAGAATAGAAAAAAATAAAATAAAAACATTTCTAAAATATTAGTAACATCATAAAAAAATCTTATTGAACCCAAACTTTTGAATGGTAGTGTATATATCTTTATTAATTTGGACAAACACTACTGGCCAAAAGATTGTAATAATTAAGTTTTTTTATGTTGTTGAAAGATGTCTCTTATACTCACCAAGGCTGCATTCATACAGTAAAAAGAGTAATATTGTGAAATATTATTACTATTTTAAAGGACTGTTTCTTATTTTAATATATTTTAAAGGGGTGGTTCAGTGGTTTTTTTCTAGGCTTGATTGTGTTTATGGGGTGCAGTCTAACATGTGTTAATGCTTTGTTTTTAAAAAAAAGCATTATTTTTCACATAATTTACCTTTATTCCACACCACTCTGTCCCTTCTCCGAGAAACGCGCTGATCATTTCCTTCTTTTATGAA
>NW_015645076.1:368291-397614 GCF_001515625.1 Sinocyclocheilus rhinocerous | reverse complement strand
CCCTCAGAAATAGGCGATGGGCTCTGATTGGTTAGCTAGCCCAGTGTGTTGTGATTGGCTAAACCGCCTCTAGTGCGCGTCTAAACGTCCCACCCCTCACCTCAGCGGTATGTGCTCCGGTTGTATTGTAAACAACGGCGTCGTTAATATCGCTTATCAGTTTGAGCCCGATTGAGAAGCAGAGGATATTAATGAAGAGGATCGTGCAGAACCTGTACAAGCACAGCTTTTAATGGTAGGCCTATGTTTTTTGTTTGTTGTTGTCTCATACTTTTAGATACGCTGTTATTTGTAAATGCTACTGCTTATGTTAGCTTTTAATGTTTAACGCCATGTTTAACGCTTCTCACAGCTATGTGAAAATAAGTGTATAATTGGAAACACCCCTTTAAAATGTAATTTATTCCTGTGATGCAAAGCTGAATTTTCAGCATCATTACTCCAGTCTTCAGTGTCACATGATCCTTCTTATATGCTGATTACTATCAATGCTAAAAACAGTTTTTGATGCTTAATATTTTTTTGGAAACTTCAATACACTACCAAACAAAAGTTTGAGCTAAGTAAGAAAAACATATATAGTCTTTTATTCAGCACTGGCACAATAAATTGATCAAAAGTGTCAGTAAAGACATGTATAATCATACAAAAGATTTCTATTTCAAAATGCTATTCTTCACAACCTAAAAGTCTTTTCATGATCCAGTCAAATCCTGGTGGATATAAAGTACCACACTATATTATTTCCCACAAAATATTCTGTTCAACCCGGAAATACCTCACAGTGCATTGTGAATGCATAATTGAAGTTTTATGATTTGGATGAAGATCAAAACACGTTTGTGCTAAAAATTTAATGCAGAAAAAGTTTTCTAGAACTGTACAAAACTGTCCCAAATGAAAGGAAAAACAGGGCAGGCTGAGAGAAATAAAGGATGGTCAGGCTGCAGAGAGAAACTAGCTCACTGAACAAATACACACATCACCACCAGAGACAAACTCACCCTACAGTGACAGAAAATCAATTCAACACCTCACACACACATTTACAGTCACACAGAAACATGTTCTAATCTTCATCAAGCACACCCACTGAAACAGAAACTGAGCTAAAGACTATAAGAAACAGGATGAGCAAGTGAGGAAAAGGCAGGTCTGAACAGCTGTTCTCCTATGGAGGTCTCTCCATCTCTGACCTCCTTCCTGAATACATCAAACCTTCAGACTCTGCTGTTGAGTGTCTGCACCGGTTCTGTTCTGACTCAGCGGCCCACCCTAGACAGCGCTGCTCCCTGAATGTAGTTATGTCTGAACTCCTCATGTTCTGAGGGTCAAAACACACATTCAGCTGGAAAATAAAACAAAAACTCGCCTTCTTCCCATATTAAACACTGAAGCTGCGTTCGTAAACACAGTAAAATTTTTAAGAAGTACCAAAACACTTCTTGGAGATGACAGCACCCTGGCTTTTTGGACATTTACTGTAGTAGTACCACAGTACTCTCCAGACATCCTCAGAGTTCCATGTTAATACTTTAGTATATAAAGACTGTAATCATTCAGTAATGTGGAATATCAGCCCCAAATTAGCAGATTAGAATGATTTCTGAAGGATCATGTAGCGCTGAAGACTGGAGTAATGATGCTGAAAATGTAGTTTTGCCATCACAGAAATGAATTACATTTTAAAATATATTGTAAACTGTACTGTAGTAATATTTTAAAATTACAATTTTTTACTGTATTTTTCATCAAATAATGCAGCCTGCCACAATACTATATTGTCTACTCCCCACAAAGAATATATTTAATAAATTACAATTAAATAATCATCTAGAGATGAAAGCTATTTAAAAGTTAAAAATATATATAATTAGCTTGCATGAGGTTCTTAATAATTAAATTAATTGCAACTAAGACATCTATTTTTTTGCTAAAAAATGAAGAAAATGTATTACATGGCAGATGAGTAAATTTAAGAGCCGTAAAATGTGGCTTTAGAAGTCAATATTTTGAACAATTTGTAAAAAATATTTAAATAAATTACCATGCTAAACTGACAGGCCTATTTACTGCACATACAAAAACACCCAAATAGTTGGATTAGGGTTAGATCATCTTAATTTAAAAACTACTGAATCATATGGGAGGTGCCCATCATGATATAAAAACAAATGTCTATGTGCTTGTGTGTTTATGTATGTACGCAAATGTTTCTTGGAAGATTTAACTTTTGTGTGTTAATTGTCTTTGCAGCATTTGTGAGAGTTTGTGTATGTGTTTGTAATTATGTGTGTAATTAATTCTGTTCTCAAAGCTACAATGGAAATACAAAAGGCTATAATTCTAGGTTTACAACTCTAGAGTCCATGGAGAGCGAAGGCAGAGAAGGAGGAGTGTGTGATTGGGTGGAGGAGAGTGATACGCCCTCCTCGAGGGAACGCGGGGTGTTTTCCCTCCCTGATTCTTTACAGCTGGACAGGAATTCCCGCCATATGAAACAGACTATTCCATACTGACAGAACTCCCAGCCATGAGGAAAGCATGATCACCAACAGAGAATGAGACAGGATTGCATATGTGCCATATGAGAACATTTAGCTGACGCTTTTCCTTTCTTCACAACAGACGTCATGCAGACTGGAGTCAAGATGTACTGGTAACTTATAAATATACATGTGCAGTTCAAGTAAAATTAATAACATGTAGTAGAAGACATACATATATGCTGTATTTTGCACCAGTCCCTAATAATAATAATACTAATAGGTAACAATTTTATATCTTAACCTATCATAAAATAATTTACAATCATGAATACATTATATAAATCAGTAGTTAATATAGTAGTAAATAGTAGTTAATATCCATTCAAATATTTAGAAATGTTAATTTATATATTTATTTATTTATATTATTATATTATTATTATTATATACAGTATAAATCTGACTAACCAAACACACACACACACATGGAGTAGAATATGAACAGCCACTCCCTTCTGAGCAACCCAAAAGCACAGTCCAAATGTGAGCTCATGCTTATGGGGACAGAAAACACACACACACAAACACACAAGTACACTCCTACATTTAAAGTGCAAATGTCAGCAGAGACACTTGAAATCATTTGAGAATGACTATGGGGAAAACACAGAGTACTTGTTAAATTAGAGGGTGATGGTACTGGTTGGGCTGATTAAATAGCCACTACTGTCTAAAAAGCATTATTAAAACACTTTTTAATATTATAGCAGTGTAACTGAACTATTTGTATATACATTTTCAAAAGAGGCAATTCAAATGGGTGTTGTACTAACACTCTGTACTGGTAACACACATATGAGAGGCAATGTACAAACACATTGCTTAAACATAAATAAACCATACAATTATGCTTTATCCCAAACAATATTGAAATAGACAACACAGCCACACTCTCCCTTAAAAACTACCACTAATACATAACTCATTTACAAAAAAGTACAAGCCAATCCAATCATATCCAAAACTCCATCAGAAGCATTTGTACTCACAGGTCTGGTTCTCTTGGGTAGTCTGAAACTCCTCCACCTGGGCATGATTCTATCTGTACCACCAATCCAACCAACCAGAAGTCAGTCTGCCAACCAGATCCGCCTTCTGATTGGCTGACAGTCAGGTAGAAAACAGTCTAACCGAAGTGCTCACTCCCAGAGTCTCACACAGAGCTAGTGACTAAACTCATGCTCATCATGTTCTTTAGAGAGTGTGGAGAATAATTATTGCGCTGTCAAATAGATCTTCACAGCTGAGGAGTGTTGAGAGGGTTCTGCTCATATGGGAGAGAGAGGGAGAAACTGAGAGAAAGAGGAGGAAAACAAGCACAGACTCCAACAGAACTAAGAAAAGTGAGAGAGGAGGAAAAATGAAATGAACAGATGCAACACCCCAAACTGGGCAAGGAAAGAATGAGGTGTGTGTGTGTGTGTGTGTGTGTGTGCACATGTGCTTGTGAGATAAAGACAGAGAGCATATGGAAGACACACACAGTCACAGGGTCATAGATTTCATATATTTTTGAAAACAAGAAACATTACTCACTATAACTGAAGTGTCAACTCTAAATCAAACAGAATATATCTAAACAGACACACACACACACATACAAATCCACCTGCAGACATCTACAGTTTTTATATAAAAAATAATTCTATTTTATAAAGACTAAACCTTAAAGGGGTGGTTCACTGGTTTTTTTCTAGGCTTGATTGTGTTTATGGAATGCAGTCTAATATTTATCCTGATTAAAGCTTTAATACAGTACGGCAATTGCACGCGCGTTTGTTTAACGCTTCTCACAGCTATGTGAAAATAAGTATATAATTGGAACAGTTCATTATTGGAGCTGAGCTGAATGAGAGAGAGAGAGAGAGAGAGAGAGAGATGCAGAGTGTGTGCAGAGCAGGGGACGCGAGGAACAGTATTAAGAACCTCTGCTTTAGAACATTGATTTTGAAACTTGTGAATCCATTAGAATCGTTAGAAGACAGAATCGCGATTCATATATGAATAGATTTTTATGTGCACCTCTAGTTTTGAATGAATGAGTGAATTAATTAATTTATCTGGGTTTGTTACGTCACGAACCCGGGAAGTAACTCGTTGTAGTCCCTACCAGCCGTTTTTGTAGGCATTAAACTGCCAGAATTTTAAAAGACTATATCTCCGTTTGCATTGAACTTTCAGCTTCATAACTTTGCAGATATTGTTTATGCTCAAACAGCAACATTACACACTAACTAACATTAAAAAAGTGAAATCGCAATGAACCACCCCTTTAAGGCTACTCCGAAATAATTCATTTATTTATTTGCATTTTTGGAATAAAAACATATAAACAAACATTATTTGGTTTGCTTCTGAATTATTATTTATTATTATACTGTACATATTATATTATTATTTGAGGATGACGTTAAAATGGAGGTTTTGTCAAATTTAGCTAACTTCTGGGACAAATGCTGACAGCAGTGAGCAAACCGCACTACGCAGAGACACAAACAAGTTAAGAAATGTCTAGTCTGTAAAAATAGGGAATATGAGAAGCCTATATATAGTTTTATATTTGAATACCCACTGACACAGCCATACATACACACAAACTCACAAACCTCAAACCACAATGACATAAGAAGGCCCTAGCAGTACAATAACTCCAAAGAGACAGACCGCTAACAGAAAAAAGAGAGAGAGAAAAAAAGACATGAAAATTATATGTGAGTAATTATGTGACTAATGGCTTGATTTGCATTAGTTGCTTTGTTAGGTGATTTACGCTAAATAAACTGTAAATGTAACATTCTTTTGACTAGCATAAAGTCTGGTTCACAATGAAGCTAATTCTGGCTAAAAATGGCTCATTTAGACAGGAGGACTGACATATAAAGTGGCCAATCACAGCTGTCAGACTTGCTTCTCATTTCTTATTATAATTGCTGATGTCTAAGTAAGGTGTACATGCAGGACTGCTCAAAAATGTCATGTTTATACAAACTTTTGATTATCTTTTAAAAGGTTGATGCCATTCATGTTACTATAAATCTATTGCAAATAAACCCATCCCTAAGTAGCCAATCAGATTTGGAGCTAGCAGTTTCCACCAACACTTGCCATTTTGTGTGTAACATTCAGTGTCAGACAGTCAGTGAAAGGTCAGTAGGTGTGCCATCTGCGACGGAGACAAGTCCGTGTCCTGACTTAAACCACATGAACACCGCAAAACAACTGATCTGGCAAGAGAGTGTGTTAGAAAAAATGTTTCTAGGAAACATGCGCTGCTCTTGACTCAGAGCTTTTTAGTCTGTAATTAGACGGTTGAATGAAACAAGAGCAGAGAGACTGGCCCAAGGTTAAGAGCAGGCGCAAGTAATAATAAAATTACAGAAAAATGACAGACGGAGAGATTAGGAGCAATAATACAGTTTTTGCCGCATTGACATACTGGATGGGAATAACAGTGAATCAGAGCCAAATTTAGTTAGTGGGACAGGGAGGAAAGCTATATAGCAAAAACAAGGCAACAAGAAAGTTGGTGAAACATGTATATTGTTTCTATTTCAAATAGAAAATGCAGTACTTTTGAACTTTCTATTCAACAAATAATCCTGAAAAAATGTATCATGGTTTCCACAAAATATTAAACAGCACATCTGTTTTCAACACTGATAATAAATAATGTTTCTTCACCAAATCAGCATATTAGAATGATTTCTGAAGGATCATGTGACACTGAAGACTGGAGTAATGATGCTAAATATTCAGCTTTGTCATCACAGGAATAGATTGCATATTATTATTATTTTTTTTTTAAATAGAGATATTTTTGATCATATAAATGCAGCCTTGGTGAGCATAAAAGTCTTCTTTCAAAAACCCCCAAATACATAAAAACATACCATGATACCCATGTACAAACTCTAGAGTCAAATACACACACACACACACACACACGCACGCACGCACGCACACACACACACAAACACGCACGCACGCACGCACACACACACTCACACTCACACACACACACACACACACACACACACACACACACACACACACACACACACACACACACACACACACACATACCACAGAGGAACTGGTGGTGTCTAAACAGACGTATGTGTGTATGAGACAATCAAATTTTCCATAGGGGAGTATCTCCCATTTGACAGAAATGTTTGAGGAGTAATTTTAAAAATCCTCACACAGTCAAACCTGCTTACACAAAGACAAACAAGCAATCAACCAACATAAAACAAACCAAAAAAAGCATGTTGTACAGTTACATTAATATCAGCTCTCTTCTTGAACTTAATTTTGATACCAATAAACTTAACCTTAGGCTTCTGGAGTTTCTCTATGTTTAAAATTTTTACAAATCTTCACAGTCAAACCTGCATGTCTAGCCACTCACCTCAATTGTCACTACACGATGCTGACCAAGCCAAATGGCAATACAGTGTCAGGGACTACATAGTGGATGTCATGGTGTTATTGTTGTGATTTTTGTAGTGTAGTTGTACCTTGTCACTGTCTACAGTGTTCTGGGAGGTGCGGGAAGCGATGGAGATTGTGTCCGGCTGACTGCTGGCATCACCCTGACTGTCTGCGTCCTCTGTAGTTTCCCTGAAAGATTAAATAAATATTATAAACTTCATTTCCACTGCAATACACATACACAATCTATAATAAAAACCCTAGCAGCAAGTGCTGTGATAAGAGCTGTGCACTTTGTGAGTACTGATGTATGGATTCTCTCAATGCAGATTTGAGAAGAAACTGAGCAGAGAAAAAAAAAGAAAAATCTATGTTTTAGGTGGATGAAGTGAAATACCTCTTGCTTATGCTACGCTGTCTGGCTGGGGTTTTGGGAGGGTGTATGGGCTCCTTTAGCGCCCCCTTCAGGTGGATTGTTCTCTCCTGAATCACTTCCCTGATGTTCCGGATCCACTCCTGTTTCACTTCTATACTGGAGGCCTTTGGGTGGATGAGAGGATGTGTATAAATGAAAAAAGATGACAAAGCATGATTTCACAAGCCAGATTTGAACTTGCATCACTCAAATGAGTATAATGGCACAACGCATATGCACCAGGGTCAGAAATTAACCAAGGCCAAAATTACCACTAAATATGAGAAACATGCCCCAAATATTTAAAATGTGGGAGCAAAAAAAAATTCCATTTTAGAGAATCTTTCGGGTTTTAATATATAATTTCTAGAACATTTGATATATTCCAAACAGGGCTGCAATTGTCATTAATTTTAACTGTTATAATTTTATTTCAGAACTGAAAACAAAATAATAGGCCTCTGTGCAAATCACGAAGAACAAAATAAATCAGTTATTTTTATATTATTATTTTATGAAATGTGGTAGCAGTGTTAAAATAATAAATGTTTTAACCCTGACGTATGAAATAATAGTAAATACTGAAATGGAACAGTTTATTGAACCTTTAGATAAAAAAATTTTTTTTTAAATTGCATCCATGTTTTTTTGTTGAATATCGTATTTGATACATCAGGCTTATAATATATTCATAATATTGTGTTCTAGGTGTCATGTTTGGTTAGGACACAGTGTAAAAAGCCTACTGTATGTTAAAAAAATTTACCGTTATACCTCATGAAGGTAAAAATATTAAAGGGGTCCAATTATGCTTTTTCACTTTTTCAACTTTAGTTAGTCTGTAATGTTGCTGTTTGACCATAAAAAATATCTACAAAGTTACAAAGCTCTTCTTCAAAAGGAGATATTTTATTTTATTTTATTTATTTATATAAACTACAGCGAATGACTCGTTTGGACTACAACGCATATTTTCCGGGATTTGTGATATCACAAATACCGACGAATGGGATGAGACCTGGTTGAGCTGCACTAGAGAAGGCAACGAGTGTTATCACTATGTCGGAGACGCGCTAGTTTCCCCAAGGCAGACGAACTTAGAGTGGTTACAATCATCCAGGTTTAAATCGCGCTCAAATTGATTTGATTTTGACGCAATATTTACACTGAAGCTCGCAGGCGGCTATGGTAAGGCATGAGTGCTATGGTAAGGCAGGCGCCGAGTGCTGCCAATCACAACACACACTGGTCCAGCTAACCAATCACAACACATTTCGTATTTCAGAAGGCGGGCCTTCATTTGATACAGGAACTGTTCATGCCAGACTGAGGAGAGAGGTGTTGTAATAATGTAAAATATGTGAAAAATAATGTATTTTTCGAACAACCTAGTATGAGAGCCTGTTCTAGTACACCCCCAATCGTTCATGCCAGACTGGGGAGAGAGGTGTTGTAATAATGTAAAATATGTGAAAAATAATGTGTTTTTCGAACAACCTAGTATGAGAGCCTGTTCTAGTACACCCCCAAAACAAAATCAAGACTTTGTAAAAGAGCATAATAGGACCCCTTTAATGTCTAACTAGCACTAGCTATGATTCTGCTCTGCCATATCTGTGGGTTTATCTGACACAGATACACATAGACATACACATATACACATCTTACCTTGAGAACTGTTTTGTTGTCAGATGTAGGCGTCCGGCCGGCCCACAGAGCAAACTTACACGGATCACCTTCAATGTGTTCGGTGACTCCTAACTCTGATGTCTGTCAAAACACATTTGAATTCACACTACCACTAACGACTTACTAATAAAGTGGGAAAAAGGCACTAAAGACCTCATTTAGCCGATGATGTTTACACTTCTTGACAACTTATCATCCTGGAGCTCCTTACCAGCAGCTTGTTCTTGTAAACATATTTGGTGCGTCCTGACGAGTCTTTCATCTCTTTACTGAAAACGAGGGAGATCTCAAAAAGGAAGAGATGTCGGTCCCGGCCCTTGCGGATCAGAGATTTGGGGTCCCACACCTGGAAGGTGTCCTGTAGGATTAGCTCACCCTGTACAGCCAGGTTCTCATCAAAACCTGATACCAGAACCACAATTACACAGATAAACAAATGCATAAATGCAAAAATACCAACAGCACATCATTGACCTGAAATTACGATTCTAGCTTCATCAAACAAAAAAAATAAAATAAATAATAATAAAAACATATTTAATAATAAATAAAATGTCGTAATCTTTTTATAATAATTATACAGTTAATATTATTTAATTTAATAATAAATAAAACTAAATAAAAACAAACAAAAAATGTATTTCATTTTCAAATTGTATTTTAATATCTGAAAAATGCATTCTCTTTGTACAGTATATAGGCTTAAAAAACATTAAACTTCCAATTTGTTTAAAAATCTGTAATTTTGTGTTGAATAATTGTGGATTATGTGAACTTTAAAAACAACAACAACAATAACAACAAATAAACCATCTGTGAACAAAAAAATAGAATCTGTTTTCAAGAAAATGCTTGAAAAGCTATTTGCGACTTAAAACTCTTCTGCACACAGTACAGCTGCTGTAAATATCGCTTACCCTCCAGCATGCTGACGTGCATGGCGTCATTAGCACGTTTAGGCACACTGAGCATCACCTCCAAACCCTCCTTTATTTCTCCTTTCCCTTCCTCACAACACGTCAGCAACTCCTGTTCACGAACACATTTGCACCAACACGCAGAGACACAAACACAACAATTTAGTGCTGCAAACTGATTCACAGTCTGAACAAAAACACTTCATCTCCACCTTCAGCAAGAGCTGGTATTTGGTGATTCTCTGAACGGGTTTGATCAGGTACGATGAGATTGAATTGGCCAGTCCATGTCTCCGTTGTATCTCCTGTGAGAAACAGCATTAAATATCCATGAGTTTTATTGCATAAAAGTTGACAAATATAACATAAACAGAATTGATTCATTTGGAACAGAGCAGTAAGGGTGGATGAGAGCAGATTTCTGGCGCCCCCTGTCTGCTCTTTGAGTCATTCCTATCATCTCACCCCCACACCAGACAAACCTCCAAAATGAACTGAGAGAAAAAAGAAAATCAACTCACATCAAAGAACCTTCCGGCCTGGCCCTGGATGAGTTGACTGGAGTCAGGTTTGTTTTTGCAGTAGGTGACGTACATATGGAACTTATCAGCCTTCAGAACATGGAAAAAATAAACACTTTTCCTATTTATGTTGCAAGCATCATCACCAGAGTTTGAAAGTACCAAAGTACCAGACGCTACTGCTTAAACATTAATACTTCACAGCTGAATTGATATTTTGGACCTTTTAAGCTTTAAATAATGATTAAAATACAGCGTGGGCAAATTTCCAATTTTTGCAGCCTCTCAGCACACATTGGTTTTTAAATATTCATAAATAGTAAAATGATGATGAGTAGTCCATACTGCAATCACAATATGTTCTCCAAACAAAGAAAAATTGAGGAAAAAAGACAATGATTCATCTGTATCTCACCCATGTGACAAAACAATGGCCCACATCTTCTGGGAGCTGCTCATAGTTTTCAAGCTCTTTCAGAAAAATGCTGCAAAAACAAATAATGGAAAAACATAACTAGATTTATCTAGTTTTCTTTTGCTAATGACTGACACTTGGCCATTTTGAGTATATCAGCATGATCATTCTGCCTTGATCATGTGAGATCAGTGTTATTTTTATATACTATTATAATATTTATTGATATTTTGAGTTAGCTTTTAATTTTAATTTTCAGGTTTTATTTAAATGTTAAGTTTTAGTAATGTTGTTTTGTCATTTTTATTTATTTTTTTATTTTTTTATATTCCTACATAGCATTTATTTTTTTATTATTTTATTAATTATTTTATTACAGTTGCCAAGGTTACACTTCTAATTTTAGTTTTTTTAAGTTTTAAGTTTTTCAATATATCTTCAATATTTATATTTTATTTTATTTCAACTTTGTTTCAATAAGCAAAAATTATTTTCAATAGATTTACTTTTGTAACAACACTGCTTGAGATAAAAACTTGACAGAAATGCGTCAGCGAAGCAACTGCCATTGAGATGAATGGGAATGTTAATGGATAGGTTTCTCCAGGTATTATAGATCTCCTTGGCAAGCATCACTAATTACTCACATACTTGCACAGGCCATCAAAATTACAGCTTTATGAGCCATCAAACTGACAGCTTTACCCCTAAGCTATATGCATATAGAAAATCAACACTACATAAACCTGGATATAAAGCCTGTTTGGAAACATACTTGTTGTGGAATTCATAAATCTCCTGAATATTCCCAAAGATCACATGTTCTTTGTTTGCAATTCCAGATGGGATCTCCGCACCGCTTGTCATTTCCCAGAGAAAAGTCTGCGCATAAATGCACAAGGGAGGTTAGTTCATCCTAAGTTCACAATTAATTTTACTCAGACAGCATTTCAGGCAAAGTACAGTATGTAACTATGCAACCTTGGATGATTCTTGCAATCAAAAGCCATAACTGTCTGAGATCAGTAAGAAAACCTCTAAAGCTTCACTTTGGCAGACACTCTCACCTCCAAACACTCCTGTAGGTCTCGTACATAAGCTCTTTCTGTCTGGAGCAGCTCAGCCATAATATACCTACACAGAGACCAAAATGCCCCACTGAAAGCCCAGCAAATTACAGACATTGAAATGCAAAGAACGCCTGAGATAGCACTTCATAACACAAAGCTAATTCTTCAGGAAATTATTTAGATTAAAAAGGATTTTGTGTGAAGACGAAGCTATTGATGCCGTGATTTAGTTTGGGACTATCTGCTTAACCTGCGCACAGGAAGCTGGCACACAGCATGAGGATTCTGAGTCATATTTGACTAAACCTCTCTTAGTCATGAAGTTAATTCATTACTCACTCTTTCTTTCTGGCAGATTTCTTCTTTTCCTCATTAACTTCATGGTCAGGATCGTTGAGGTTGACCTCTGGGTCAGTGTGGGTCAAGCTGGCTGGTATAATATCCAGCTCCAGATCTTTATTGTCCTGTTAAGAGAGATCAGAGGAAATACCGGAAATTACAGTGTGTTTTTATGGTAAACTTTTGATACATCGTGATACGAACCTCTAAAACAGTATAAATAGTAGAACAGGATTTTAAAAACTATTGATGAAAATTAAGATTTATAAATATATAAAATAATGCATGAAATAGAATAAATGCAGGATATATATCCTGAAAAGATATCAACTGGCTTTGCTCGACCCCTCACCTCAGAACACACCCCTAGAGCTCGGTCCAAGCTGCAGCGGTACTGACCCATCCGCATGGAGAAGTCTCGATACCGCCTGTCAACCGTAGACACCCACCTCTTGAGCTCGGTCACATGGAGATGCCCTTTTTCAACCAGACTACCAGCCAGCTGGATCAACAGCTTCACCTTCTCCTGCGTTTGCTGGAAGAGAACAACCAGCATAATGTATGTATGTTTATATATATTTATCACAACAAATCACGTAAATGAACTTTTCCACGACATTCTAATTTATTGAGATGCACCTATATACACAAACACACACACACACACACAGGTTTAGAGAAATGCAGTGTTTACAAAAATTCTCCTTGTGTGTTCCACAAAAGCATGAAGGGCTGGAACAACATGACAGTGAGTATATGATGACAGTATTTTTAATAACTGCCCTTAATGACGGAGGTTTTTACCTTTGCAGATACACGAAAATTTTCGTACTCTTTTAGTAGTTCCTGAGTTTTTCCGCTGGTATCACCAGCCGATGTGTGTGTGGATAGAAAATATTCTCCCGTCTCCTGTAACCAGTCTATGGCCTGCGTACAGAGCACAATTTTTAAAAGGTAAACACCATTTCATGTGTTTACAATCTCTCCTCTTATTGGATATTTTTAGCATCTTTCCATTTTCTATACTACACAAATGACTAACGTATGGGTTAAACATAAAAGGTTGCTCGGTTAAACTCCTTTTAACCCTTGTGAAAAAGAAATGCACTTAATTGTATTGAATGCACAGTTTTAGTGTATTTAAAATCTTACAAGTATATTTTAATGAAATAAAAGGCAACTGAAAGAGTACTGCAAGAGTACACTTTCCTGACTATGTTTTTAACATGACTATGTTTCATAAACACTTAAAAAATTCACTTTGTAAAGTCAAATTAAACGTTTTACATTAAAGTACATTTTAAATCATTATTTTTCATAATCTCCTGTTTAGAGATTATGAGGTACTTTAAAGAAGTGCATTTATTTTGTTTTGTTGACTAACATACCAATGCACATGATTATAATTGTATTAAATTTAAAAAATGTTTTACTAAATTGCAACTTCCTCATTACAAATGTGTAATTACAATTATATTTTAATAATGACATGAAAGTTTAAGTAGAAATTATGATAATATTTTAGTTTACCATAAATGCTTGTCAGTATATTTGGCAGTACTCTCTGACCATATTTCAAAGACAATAGAAGTAATTATGAAATTACATATAAAGATGTAATTTAGTCCTACTCAAGTGGGTCAAAAAACACTCTAAGGTTCAGATATTTGCTTTTAATATAAATTTAAACTATTTATAAAATGTTCATTTACCGTAATTGCAATTAACATGCAATTAAGTGTCTGAAAACATGGCATCCAGTTCACACTTAAGTATGTTCTTTTATTTCTGTAATAAATTCTCTTTTTAAATGTATTCTAAAGTGAAGTTCTTTTTCACAAGGGAAGACAAAACCAAAACCACCATCATTATCGAATCCTTCAAAAACTGTGCTTGGATAAAGCTCTCTCACTCACCTGTTTAGCATGTCGTTCAAACAGAACGTACTGTTGGCATTGATCTAAACGTCTTTTTTTCATAGTCCAGAAATGAAGGACACGGTTTTCCCTCTGTAGCAGCTCACTCAGAATGGCTAAATATAAGACGACACAAGACAAGATCGATAAACAAATACAAACATTCAGACACAATGACATACAGACAGACAGTATATTTTGCTGGTATAATGTCTTTAAGTAGACCTGAACTGACCTTTTACTTGGGACTCAGTGGATCGATTGTGGGTGGCGACCCCAGGCATGCTCACATTGTTTCGATGGATGTACTTAAGAAAGACCTCCGCGTTACGACGTGCTAAAGTACATGCCTAAAACCAGAGAAATGAAACATTTTGTAGGACCAGTGCATCTAAACAACTGCACAGTGACATCATCATTGACCATATTGATAGCAGCTGGAGTTTGATGTAAGATGGACAGTGACACTGCTAATGACACTAATAATTTTTGTTCATGGTTTCTTTATTTCAAAAGGAAATCCTTTTTTTCCATGCTATGACCCATTTAAACTGACACATATGTGGTCACATATGGCAAAATATTTTGTTTTGCTGCAGATGCAGTTTTTAAAAAATATAAAAAGGACAAATTGGTGAGAAAGCTGAAGAGCTTCTGTTGCAGGTGTTTGAGTCTGACTGTGTGTTCGTGTATGTGTGTATGAGAGAGAGGTGTACCTTGAGAAAGGCTTCTTTCTGCTCCAGGTGTTTGTTGATGAGAGGGCTGACGTGGTCCGTCTCTGCCGTTGAGCCCAGTTTATCATTACCTCCGCACCAGTCCTCCTCTCTCCTGTACTCCAATTCCAGACTCTCCAATACATTACATACCTTAGACGGACATACAGTATGTTACATACACAGTAGCATCAAACCTTAACTTAAGTCTCTGTACTGTTCACAGTGGTCAGTCATAGAGCAGGGTAGCCAATCACAGATATAATCTAAATATAAATAATAGAATACAATGTAATGACAGCAAATGGACATATATAAAATGTGTGCCATTTAATAAAAGAAAATAATAATAATTGGAATATTTATTCCAGAATTCATTGAAAAAATATTTGACAATAGAAAGCATATTTTCGGTAGATTCTGGAACTGACACTAGAGGGAGCTAACATTTCTGTTAAGGCAATGGTTCTCAATTCCAGTCCTGGCGACCCCCTGCTCTGCAGATTTTGCATGTCTCTCTTATTTAAAGGGGTCATGTGATGCTGCTAAAAAGAACATTATTTGGTGTATTTGGTGTAATGCAATGTGTTTATGCGGTTTAAGGTTAAAAAAACACATTATTTTCCACATAATGTATATTATTGTTGCTCCTCTATGCCCCGCCTTTCTGAAACGCGTCGATTTTTACAAAGCTCATCGTTCTGAAAAGCGAGGTGTACGCTGATTGGCCAGCTATCCAGTGCGTTGTGATTGGCCGAATTCCTCAAGCGTGTGACGGAAATGTTACGCCCCTTACCATACTGTGATGCCGTGTCCCGGCGCGACAAGACAAAAACAATAAAACCCATTATAAACGAGGCATTTGTTGCATCCAGTGGGGACATAATTACTGATTATAACGACTTATACTGTCTTTTTACGCGTTGCTTTGCATTGCATATCGCGCTGCGTACACATAAAACCATGTCTGCATTTGTGATCGGAGAAACGACAAACAACAAGCGCTACTCTACACTGCTCAAAACTCGCGTTTGAATCATCAGTGGCAAATCCTTTACATATGAAAACGTACTGTTGGAATTTGGAATTGCAAAGTTGGAATTGCCCCACTTTATAGAAACAGACACTGGCATTGTAGGCTACTCTCCCAGGAAACAGTCCTCGTCCTCCGTAAAATGTGCTGCACACATCTGAACATTTGGGTTGAACTGTTCCGGAACAGTGCTGTAAATATAACTTAACCATTGATTTCTAGTTGTGTCCTCTTTTGGAAGGCCAAACAAAGTAGTTTCGCTTTCACAACGAAACACACAGCGTCTCCACAACATGGCGGCGGCGCCAACAGCGAGAATAAAATTTACGCTTTCTTTCTTTGCGTGAACATTTGGGCGGCGTTATGTAAATCTTCCCACATCGTGACGTAGACATGTGGGGGCGTGTTAGAACGAGCTGTTTTAGGTAGGCGTGGTTGACTCTTAACTTTTATAAAGAATATCTCTTTGGATTTGAGACTTTAGTCTTTGCAACTTTACAGATCTTCTTTATGCACCAAGAGCTTGTAACACTCCAAAGAGAAAGGAAAAATTGAAATCGCATCATATGACCCCTTTAACACTCCTGATTCAGATAACCAGCTTGTTAGAAGAGAGTTCCAATTGACAGGCTCCCTACACAGTGTTAATTGCTCCCTACTCCCTGAGCACGTGAAATCCATTTATGTTTACTTCATTTTGGAACATTCATGAATGGATTTGCGCTACGCCACTGCCTTCAGCATCTTCACACACAGACGAAACTTACTACAGAAGTATGAAATGAGACATAATATACCTCTGTAAATAAATACAATTTAAATACATGTCTCGCACACTTTAATGCCCTTTAAATGGAACATATACGCTCCCTTCGAACCGGAATAATGGCGGAATATCCTGTGATGTCCAAATCGCAGGGCACTTACGGTCAAATAGAACAAACGTCTGAAGTGATAAGAGATACATATGTGGCAAGAATGAGGTAGTGGTCCCTTTAAAGGCTGGGCAAGGGATTTTTCAAGTTCTCGCTATACTGTATAAGCTGATGTTTGATCTCACTTTTTGAAAAGCATTTAACGAGTTGGAAGAACTGCCTGTATTCTCAAATGTTTCTTCTTCAAATCGGTTGCGATCATGTATAAGTTGGCGTTTGATTTCGCTCTGACAAGTGTTTCACGAGTTGGAAGAACTACCTGCATTCTCGAATGTGCCTTTAAAATCGGCTGTGATAAACAGCTTAGAGAGTAGTTAAACCGAAGACATATTAATGCTAATGTTAGCAATCCTGCATCTGTTAATCCTAATGTTGATGATGTTTTTCAATCTGCTGCACCAAGTAATGTTCCTGTTCCTGAACGTTTAGTATACATGCCCCGAGAAAGAAAATGCCCCAGGTTTTCTGGTAAGAGGTCTCACGAAGAAGTGTCAGTGGAATAATAGATAGATGAGGTACGTAGATCTTTAGCAGTGCGACCTGTCCCTAAGACTGAGCAGGCTTATCTGTATATGATCTATTATTTGGTGAGGCCAAGGTGGAAGTTTCGTTTCGCCCTTCTAGTGATAGAGATGATTCTGAGAAGTTTTTTTCTGTTTTGCTTTATGTGTATGGTGGCTTTAATGGAGGTAATGTCACTTAAGAACCTTCAGGGTATTTGCAATCCAGATCAGACCTTACGTGATCTGTGTATTGACCTCAACTTATAGGACAATGCCCAGTAGTACAAGTCATGTTTGGAGGTGTTCGAACTTCTTGTTTGCTGGACACCAGATCTATGGTGACAATGATCACTGAGAGTTTTTTTGAGCTATGTTTCCCGCCCCACTTCTTGTTTGCTAGACACCAGATCTATGGTGTCATTGATCACTGATAGTTTTTTTGAGCTATGTTTCCCGCCCCACATTAAAGAACAACTGCAACCTTGTAGCTGGTTAGGTCTGAGGGCTACCAATGGTTTGGAAATCCCCTATAATGGATACCTGGAACTAGATGTTGAGGTCTTGGGCAAAGTCCTACCTAAAATGGGTATCCTGATTATGAAAGACCCAAAAGACCCTGTTACTAAGCAATATAAGTTCTCCATCCCTGGTCTTCTTGGAATGAATATCTTGAATTGTTGCTATCAAGAACTGTTCTCACAATATGGGAGGGATTTGTTTTCGTGTTTTACAGTGCAACAAGCTGGGAAGGAGTGGAAGCAAACTTTAGTGAAGTGTCAGAGTCCAAGCCTTATTGCTGAAACTGGCCTTGTGGGCAAAGCAGTCGTACGATCAGATCCAGCTACCAGAGTTCATGCTGCATCCCTTAAATGGGTCCCTACAAACTGCTGTCAATGTTTGAATCGTGCCATTTCCTTTGTTTTCTTGGAACCTCCGAACTGGGGAGAGGGTGCACTACCTGCAAACATTCTCATTTCAATATGTCTCCTCTCAGCAGAGCAGGGTATGGTCTACATTCCTGTAATCAATTTGAGGGAGAAGGATCAGTAGCTTAGGCCAAAAACCTTTCTTGGGCATCTATATATGGTTAATTCATCCTCCACTTTAGATTCTGCTGAACCTGTGGAAAATAGTGACCCGAAATATTGTAGTCTGTAGTAGAGACCTGCGCGGGATGGATTTTTCAGTCCTGCTCCCGCAAGATTCTGTCCCACGCCCGCCCGCTCCCGCAGAAAAATATCTTATCTTGGCCAGCTCCCGCCTGCGACATTCATGTTTTGTCCAGCTCCCACCCACAAAAGCATAAAAGTAATCTACATAGATTTTTTTTCAGCACATCAAAGAAATTTAAATGAAATGCCCGCTCCCGCAGAAAAATATCTTATCTTGGCCAGCTCCCGCCTGCGACATTCATGTTTTATCCAGCTCCCACCCACAAAAGCATAAAAGTAATCTATATAGATTTTTTTTCAGCACATCAAAGAAATTTAAATGAAATGGTTTTGTAACATCTCCTAAGATCCACAAAATCCCAGCATGAATGCTTCCGATAAAATATTTGTTATTTAGGCTAAGCATCAACATTCACAAACCACTGTTATTTTTTAACAGAAAAGCAAGCATGGGCTGCTGCGTGCATGGTTTGGCATGGCAGAATGCGAGCAGCGCTTCCTTTATTATCACTAAAAGCTGACATCTCAGTTCACCGCAAAAAGCTCAAAAAGCTCTGTTATAACACAATGAACATATGCACAATGAATCTTTCACAATGTCTACACTTCTTTTGTTAAAATGAGACGATTCGTGAGCACGCAATTTCAGCACTGCGGTGAGTAGATTCTAACTTAATCACCTCTGGTTGGCCATTGCGTTCCAGAAATCAACAGCTATGTCTGTTTAACCCTTTAAACACGTGTTATAAATAGAAACTCTGCCTAGCTTGCGTGTGTTAATCATTATAATGTTATTAGTTGTTCTTTTTGCTTTTGTGCAACATATTAATAACATTTTTATATGTTTAGGACATTTTATGTTTAGATAATTTCTATTTTGTGGGAGTCCCGCGAATCATTTTATTCTCCCGCATCCCGCACACAGAGTCTCTTCCCGCCCGCACCCGCACTCGCCAATCAAGAGTTGTCCCGCTCCGCACCCTGTTGCGTTGGGTCCCACGGTAAAATAATTAATTCTTTCTTTTTTGGGGGAATATTACTTTGTTGTGATGGCTGTATTTGAAGTGTGAGTGTATTTGTCACAAGGATTTAATTTGTGTGGTCTTTTATCACTTGGAAAAGTATTTAAGAAGTGGTTGGTCCTGACTCTTATCTTAGATTTACCACTGACCTTGTTCTAGTTTAACTTTGTACTCCGGCTTCCAGTTTATTTATTTAAACTACTGTGCAGGGATAAACGTATTGTTTTCCTACACATACACAAGTGGGAGTGGCGTAGTCATACACTTAAACATTTCATATTAGCCATTAGTTACACATAAAAAATGTGCAGAGCTGTGGGTTGCAAGGACTGGAACTGAGAACCACTGTGTTAAGGGACAAGAATGCATTAAATTGATCAAAATTGACAGTAGAGATTTTCAGATTGTTGCAAAAAATTTTATTTCAAATAAGTGCTGTTCTTTTGAACTTTCTAATCATCAGAATCCTGGAAAAATGTATCACAGTTTCCACAAAAATTTTAAGCAACACAACCATTTCAACATTGATAATAAAATAAATGCTACCAAATTAGCTTATTAAATTGTAACAATATATTACTGTTATTACTGTATTTTTGATCAAATAAGTGCAGCCTTTATGAGCATAAGAGACTTCTTTCAAAAACATTTTAAAAATCTTACTGACTCCAAACTTTGTAACGGTAGTGTATAAAATATTCAGCTTCTCTTGCACTTAAAATATTACTTGAAGTTATGGTTATACAATGTGACTCAAGGGTGAACTCCATCTACACTGCAAAACAGGTCTTGAAACCTCCCTTTAAAAAACAATTTAAAGGTGCAGTGTGTAGATTTTAGCAGCATCTAGAGGTGATGTTGCGAATTGCAATAAACAGATTAGCCCCTCCCCTTGAGAAGCTACGGTGGCCGACACAGGACAAAGATGTCGTCATCTGAGACAGCAGAGAGTAGCCAGTCAAGCGTTTCTTACTCTTCTTACTTCTACGAACGACCTCTGCTTCTAAAAAACCACACGACGACTACTACTACTTCTTTTTCGTGCGTATTCAACATAGCGACGATGCAAGCTGCCTTGAAAAACACGAGGAAGAAACGAAGAAGAACAACAACAGTGACGAAACGCGCTCTGTAGAGTAGTTTGTCCGTTTAGGGCTACTGTAGAAACATGGCGGCGCAAAATGGCGAATTAACCACAGAGGGGGACCCGCGGTGTATGTAGATAGAAATGGCTTATTCTAAGGTAATTAAAACATAACGGTGAATTTTGTAAGGTATTTATACACCACTGAAAACATAGTTTTGTATGTTACATTGCATTTCTGTAAACAGATTCTCAAAAAATTACACATTGCACCTTTAAAAACAGAGCATCTAAAAAATGAAGTGCTCATGACGTGAGGCACTGAAAAACATGAACATGTACCAGGAATTAAAGTGGAAATAAAAGTAATTTGAAGATCAAAAAAGCTTTAGAACAACTGTTTTAATTCAGATTCACAGCTTTATCATTAGTTCTATAACATTCTCAACCACAATCACAGCCACTAGCAGTTGTGGGCATTGATGGTAACCATCACATACTCTCTTACAACCCACCTGTTCAGATGTCTTGTAGAAGGCCACAGAGGCGTTAACCAGCTTTAATCTGTCCTCCATCTTCAGCATGAGGGTCTGCCAGTGCAGGGCCACAGTCTCGGCACAGGCCCGGACAGCGTCTGGGTCATAGTGACCCGCCTGCAACATCAGCTCCGCCCTCTGCTGGAGCTGTAGGGCGCTCTGATGTGTGCGCTGGAGGGAGTCGGCGTGGAGAAGAGACTGTGGGCAGCAGAGAGAAGTGGCTCGTTTTAATTCTTGAGGTGTATTTAAATTAAGTTTGCTAACTGCCAGTACACAAGGACCACATGAGAGGCGGGTAAGGTCATGGAGGGGCTCCTTAGAGGAGCAATTAAGACATGATCAGTTAGACGTCCTGCCGTTCAAGGCCAAAACAATCAGCGGTGAAGCACAGCCTGATGCTTTCACAAGAGCATATGCTGGATGAATAAAACTAGTGGCCTGATTCACACATTTGTTTTGGAGTCACAAATATGAGAAAGTACTTGGATGGTCTGATTTGATGAAAAGTGGTACTTGGCCTGAAAAGTTAGAGAACCGCTGCCGTAGATGATTAAAACATATATTTGGCAGAAGGGAGATTTTGGCCGATACTCAGCGTTCACTTCCTTTGATTTAGAGAGGCTGTCGTTAGTCGAGAATTATACGCAGCAATTTGCTCAATTAAAACTCAGTCCTCATTTCGGGCTTATGTGCTTCTTACTGCTCATAAATTTGCTGAGTAATTTTTTATTTTTTTTTTATCAACTCAGCTGTTTTGTATTCCATCTCTTTGATGAATATAATAAAGGGAACTTTATAACCTATAGACCAATTTACCTTCTGTTTATGACAGATAACAACAAAAGGGATGATGTTTTTTAAACATTCTCCAAAATGTGTTTATTACACCCCCCCCATTTAAATAAATGATTTGTTTGATATAAGCAAAAAATTATTTCCTAATTGCAGATAATGGTGTAAACAAGGTTTAATATTTAATATTAATCTTCATTTTACAGCATACTGCAGCTTCATGAAGCTGCCCCCTGCAGAACCTATTAAAGAAAATGTGTGTGTGTACCTCGATGGCAAGCTGAAACTGTTCATGCTCTCTCTGAAGTTGTTCCGCCTCAGATAGGGAACCTGCATTCGTTGTGCTCGCCGTGAGCATGGATTCACCATTACGGATCCAACCCAGCACCTGCACAGATCATCACACACACACACACACACACACACACACACACATACCGGTACATAGTGGCATGTGATAAAAAAGGCTACAGAGGGAAAAATGAAAGTCATTTGAGACATTTGAAAAAAGTGTATTTTTCCTTGCTGTAGCTTAATGTCTCAACACTGTCAGTTAGAGAAATAATGTGCGATGTCAAATAATTAATAATTGCAAATCTAGTATTCAACTTTAAATTTAGACTGTATGGTGGTTCCAAATATATATATATATACACTCACTCAGTGCTACTTGAAAGTTAGTGAACCCTTTAGAATTTTCTATATTTCTGCATAAATATAACTCAAAATATCATCAGATTTTCACGCAAGTCCTGAATGTAGACAAAGAGAACCAAATCAAACAAATGAGACAAAAATACATTTTTCATTTATTTATTCAGGAAAATGATGTAATATTACATATCAGTGAGTGGCAAAAGTATGTGAATCTCTATTAACAGTTAATTTGAAGGTGAAATTAGAGTCCATCTGTTCAGAGGTGTTTTTAAACAGTGGGAAGACTATCAGGTGTCAGTGTGTGCCCTGCTTTATTTAAATAACAGGGATCTATCAAAGTCTGATGATCATGTTTGTGGAAGTGAATCATGGCACGAACAAAGGAGATCTCTGAGAACCTCAGAAAAAGAGTTGTTGTTGCTCATCAGGCTGGAAAACGTTACAAAAAAACGATCTCTAAAGAGTTTGGACTCCACAAATCCACAGTCAGACAGATTGTGTACAAATGGAGGAAATTCAAGACCATTGTTACCCTCCCCAGGAGCGGTCGACCAACAAAGATCACTCCAAAAGCAAGACCTGTAATAGTCCATGAGGTTGCAAAGGACCCCAGGGTAACTTCTAAGCAACTAAAGGCCTTTCTCACATTGGCTAATGTTAATGTTGAGTCCACCATCAAGAGAACACTGAACAACTATGTTGTGCATGGCAGAGTTGCAAGGATAAAGCCACTGCTTTTCAAAAAGAACATTGCTGCCTGTCTGAAGTTTGTTAAAGATCATGTGGACAAGCCAGAGGGCTACTGGAGAAAGGTTTAATGGATGGATGAGACAAAAATAGAATCTTTTGGTTTAAATGAGAAGCGCTATGTTTGGAGAAAGGAAAACACTGCATTCCATTATAAGTACCTTTTCCCATCTGTGAAACATGGTGGTGGTAGTATCATGGTTTGAGCCTGTTTTGCTGCATCTGGGCCAGGACAGATTACCATCATTGATGGAACAATGAATTCTGAATTATATCAGCAAATTCTAAAGAAATATGTCAGGACATCAGTCCGTGAACTGAACTGAATCCAAGCACACAAGTCATTCTACCAAAGAATGGTTAAAGAAGAACAAAGTTAATGTTTTGGAATGGCCCAGTCAAAGTCCAGACCTTAAATGTGGAAGAAATGTGGAAGGACCTGAAGCAAGCTGTTCATAGGAGAGAAACCCACAAACATTACAGAGTTTAAGTGATCTGTACTGAGGAATGGGCTAAAATTCCAACAAGCTGTTGTGCAGGACTGATCAGCGGTTACAAGAAAGGTTTCGCTGCAGTTATCGCACCAGATACTGAAAGGAAAGATTAACATAGTTTTGCCACTCACAGATTTACATATCTGGATCATTTTTCTTGATAAATAATTGACCAGGAATATATTTTTGTCTACTTTGTTTGATTGAATTCTCTTTGTCTACTTTCAGGACTTGTGTGAAAATCTGATGATGCTTTGGGTCATATTTATGCAGAAATATAGAAAACGCTAAAGGGTTCACAAACTTTCAAGCAGCACTCTCTCTCTCTATATATATATATAAAGTGCTGCTTGAAAGTCTGTATGCATATATATATACAGTGGGTACGGAAGGCTGTATTAGATCAAAAGGGTGCTTCTACTAAATACTGAGCAAAGGGTCTGAATACTGTGACCATGTGATATTTCAGTTTTTCTTTTTTAATTAATCTGCAAAAATGTCAACAATTCTGTGTTTTTCTGTCAATATGGGGTGCTGTGTGTACATTAATGAGGAAAAAAAATTAACTTAAATGATTTTAGCAAATGGCTGCAATATAACAAAGAGTGAAAAATTTAAGGGGGTCTGAATACTTTCCGTACCCACTGTATATATTTAAGAAAAATATGTTATGTTTATATATTAAATATATTTATATATAATATAACATATAAGAATATATAAATGTATAAACGTAAATATTTTAAATATATATACTGTATGTGTGTGTATTTATATATACATAATAAATATACACAGTACACATACTGTACATATATAATGTAAACAAAAACTTTTATTTTGGATGCGATTAATCGCGATTAATCATTAATCATTAAAATAGCTTAAATAGTTCACAATATTACGGTTTTTATTGTATTTTTGATCAAATAAATGGAGCCTTGGTGAGCATAAGCGACTTGTCTCAAAACATAAAAAAAATTATTTCCGACCCTAAACTTTTGAACAGTAGTTTGTATATATAAACATATATTTTGACACCTTTTTTAAAACTAATATACATTAAATATGTATTCATGTTCTGAGGTCATTAAATAATATGAAATAATGCAGCTGTTTAATAAACATTCTAGTAGTCATCTCTGCTTCATATCAAAGTGGAAATGTTGGCATTTTCAAAACTAATGGCAGGAAAAACTGTTCAACGTTTCATTCCACATCTTAAGAATCTGTGAAATGTGCAGAAACATTAAGGATGCAGAAACATTCAAGCTGAGTTGAAGGGATTCCCCCTCCCACGTTATTTAACACCCTGCCTACATTTACATTAATTTTCTAACCAAACTGATGTACAAGAAAAGACATATAGAAACGAGATACAATACAAATAATTAAAGAACAAAGATAAAACTGAGAAGTCCCAAGGTGACAGCACTGCCAATAAGAAAGCTGTTATGAAATAATGCAAGTGAATTGAGTGATTCATTTTTCTGAAATGCAGGGCTGCAGTCTGCACCCACGCCCTGCTCTGGATATGAGCGACAGTGTGTGTGTGTGTGCTCAAAGTGTCAAAGATAAAAGCAATTAGCCAGGCACTTGTACTCAAGGCTAATGGCATCAGTCAGAATCTTGGACGGTAGTAGAGCACAGGCTTTTTTCCTGAATATAGATGTCAGGTGTTCCTCACAACATTTCAATGAGTGTAACTAGATGTGTCACTAAATGTGACCATGAGCTGAGATGTAGCAACTGATTTTAAACACACACCTGTTTGACCTCGGCCTGCAGGTGTCGTAGCTGAAGGCACTGCTCCAGACGTTTGTGTGTGTGTTCTGCGCTTACTTCCAGCTCATGCTGTTTTTCATTCAAGAACTCCAGCAGTTCTTGAACTTTTGCCGCCAAGTCGACGTCTTTTTCTCCGGTGATTTCCATACCTGAAAAACATACACAGATTTTAAAAATAAATATCAGCATATACACATATACACAGGGCCCAGTACATCGGTTTCACTGCATATATAATAAAATATCAATCCAAGTAGCATATATAAACAAATTATGGTGTTTTTATGAAATATTTGACAACCTGAAAGAGTCCAAATGTTGTTTGTCTAAAGTATATTATCATTTTATATTCATCACAGCCTACTTCATTTAACTTCTTTTTGTGAAGTGTTTTGCTTTAAAAGTGCTATACTTGTGTACATGAGTCCAATCTGCGGTATGTCCTAATTCTTTAGCCCTGTTTGTAAAATACAAATAAACTAACATAAAATTAGACATGCAATTTAAATGTGAATTATGTAATTTCTGTGCATCAGAAAATAAAATGGCAAAATAATTATAGATTTCAAACAGGTTTCCTGAACACTCTCTCCGTTGGCCATGTGTTAGTCAAACAGTCCCTCCCCAAACATGTCATGACAGATCATTGGTTGAGCATAAGAGACTTCTTTCAACATTAAAAATTCTTAATTATTCCAAACTCTTTGACTGGTAGTGTATAACTCTGTATGTCAAGTTGTGATATGAGGAAGTATTTTAACATCAAAAGAATTACACGTTTTACGTTGAAGTGTTAGCGTGAGGCTATCAGAAAATACGATAAGAACTAAAAACTCTTTCAGGTGAGTATAGATTATCCCAGTGAGTTTTCTCTCCTCTGTCCAGCAGGGGCCGCTGTGCTGTGAACCACTATGGCTCTGGCCTCCTCTGAAGGTCTCAATCTCTGCTGTGATCTCAGGGAGCAGTTATGATGGCATGTAAGTGGGGAACATGTCAGACAGGTGAGCGTGTGATGAAATGTCCCAGCTGCCCAGCCGAGCGGCATCCATCATATGTGCGTTCGCGTGTCTGTAACTGCATTAGCGCGTGGCAGACAACCAGCGTCTGGGCAATGAGCGCACCAGAAACAGAGACTCTCTGCAGATACAACACAGGGCGTTTTAACCTCCCTTACATCACCACACTTATCCTCAGCTACCTGCCCGTAGGCTGTCTCCATGACAACCTCACAGCAGGCCACAGGAGTTGGTTCCCATGGGAATGTGATGTGTGAGTGACAGGATGGCCTCTGCAGTATCCCGAGCGTCCTTGCGGCAACCCAACAGTGAGCGATGGAGTGTGTCCGAGGCAACCCCAAAGTGACGAGCGAAGGCCCGTCACCATGGAAACCTTGGTATAGGGGATGTAAAGGGGGGGGTTTCCATAGCAACCTCACCCCTGCATACAGAGTTAATAGTATGAGAGATCCCAGAGCTGTATGGAGCTCCGTCTTCTCCCTCCACTCCTTCCAATCCATTTCACCTTCACTTGCTGTCATGCACACATTTTCCATCCTTATCTTTACCACCCAATCATCCACTTCTCTCTCTTCGTCATTCATCACACATATCTAAGACAGCCCATAATGTGGGTAGCAGGTTTTGGCTGTTGTGTCCATGGTAACTGTCAATAAAATGCACAGAGGAGTGAAGCAATGACTGATTCACACTCTTTCATCTCTCCACTGAACACTAACTCATCATCACTCCAGTGTTCTTTTAATTTCTCACCGGCTGCAACAGCAGACATTAGCAAGCCGTGTTGCTGCTGTAAAGGCTGGTTCACACTGACCCAATAAAGAGCAACATTTCAAACACTGTAAAAGTCAGATGTTGGATGTAGACTGTTCACATTACCCCAACAAGATTTCTTTCAAAGGGGTTAGTTACTGTAAAAAATATATAATGTTTTCATCACATGGCGTGAGACACAAGGAGCTTCTAATAAAAGAGAAGCACACTGGCATTTGCACAAATAAAACTGGACAGAGGATGAAGGACAGCAGGCCAGCAATAAAATCTGTACATGAAAGATGAGGTTCATACATTTCATTAAATATATATTATAAATATTAATATTAATATAAAACTTGTATGACTTTTTTTTTTTTTTGCAGAACCTAAAAGATTTTTTTGAAGAATGTTGATACCCAAACTGTTTTGATTATAATTTGAAAACAAAAAAAAAGCTAATTCAAAACAAAATAAAATATATACTATGATAGTAAAAAAAATAATAATAATAAATAAATATTATATAGTATAAAATAACATTGCCCTTGACCCATATACAGATCTCAGTATAAGTGATTTTACTACCATCATGTTTCACCAACTTCATGTTTTTGTGAATCCACAGGCAATGCCCCTCAATAATCCACACTTACAGAGAGCAGACAGCACAAAATGAAACAGAACACAGGTGTTGTTAAAAGAATTGAAGAACGTGTTCTTTGTGAAGGGCCTTTTGTCTGCCGCAGACAGAAATGGATTGCTGTGGTCTGTATGCATGCGATAGTCTTATGTTCAGTTAAATAAAACAAACACTGACTTCTTAAGTCATTTTTTGTGATGTCTATTCAATTATTTTCCACAATCTGCCACAGCAATGTCTTTACATTATCTATGGACATCCATAAATATTGATATATGTGATCAATTCCAATCATTTGAGTCATTTAATTCACTTAATAAAAATGTACCTCATTGTTGTCATGTTATGTTTTATTCAGTCTCTTTTGGTTCCAGTTTCATGGACCTCTAGTTTGTTTAGTCAGTTTCCTTTTTCCCACCACTAATCTCCATGGACACTAACTCACAGCTGTTCGCTATTAGTTTTTCATCACTGTGTATTTAAGTTCCTCCTTGCGCATTCCTCATCTACCTGTATTTGTTTGGTTTAATAAAAAGTTCTGTTATTTTGAATCTTCATCATCTTCTGACCTGAAGTGTGACAGAATACCAGACCCAAAGATGAGAAGAAGAGGGAAGATTGCTGCCATTAATGTGGCACCGCAAAGCTGGCCGGGACTCAGTGGAGGAGTGATTTTTATCTTCCAAGGTGGCCAATGCTTGGAGGACTACGTGGAGGAGTTTGTCACCATCAGCCACCAAGCGGCGTGCAATCACATCACCCTCATGGACAGCTTTTGGTGTGGGCTGGATGAAGACATCCGCTTCCCGATGCCCAGAGGGAATTCCTGTTGCAGTTTAGCGGAGTACATAAACTTTGCCCTCTGGGTGGATGAGTCCCCCTTTGAGGTGGGAGAAGCTAAAGAGGAGGAAAACAGCACAAGTGTCCAACCCCATCCAACATCCATCGCCACGTCGCTGAGTCGAGAGAGCCAGAGCCTGAGAGGACAGAGCCAGTCATGCTCCAATGCTCTAGTCCCAAAAGTAGTCTGGCCAGGTGTGTGAGCCGGCACCACTGTGTATCGCCGTGGGACACTTGGAGTATGAGGGTATAGAGAAGGACCCCACCTACTATCCCGCTGCTGAGGGTGAGCTGGAATGGATTTTTTTTTTTTTTATATTTAGAGGAGGAAGC
>NW_015645076.1:350006-367692 GCF_001515625.1 Sinocyclocheilus rhinocerous | reverse complement strand
AAAAAAAATAATAATAATAAATAAATATTATATAGTATAAAATAACATTGCCCTTGACCCATATACAGATCTCAGTATAAGTGATTTTACTACCATCATGTTTCACCAACTTCATGTTTTTGTGAATCCACAGGCAATGCCCCTCAATAATCCACACTTACAGAGAGCAGACAGCACAAAATGAAACAGAACACAGGTGTTGTTAAAAGAATTGAAGAACGTGTTCTTTGTGAAGGGCCTTTTGTCTGCCGCAGACAGAAATGGATTGCTGTGGTCTGTATGCATGCGATAGTCTTATGTTCAGTTAAATAAAACAAACACTGACTTCTTAAGTCATTTTTTGTGATGTCTATTCAATTATTTTCCACAATCTGCCACAGCAATGTCTTTACATTATCTATGGACATCCATAAATATTGATATATGTGATCAATTCCAATCATTTGAGTCATTTAATTCACTTAATAAAAATGTACCTCATTGTTGTCATGTTATGTTTTATTCAGTCTCTTTTGGTTCCAGTTTCATGGACCTCTAGTTTGTTTAGTCAGTTTCCTTTTTCCCACCACTAATCTCCATGGACACTAACTCACAGCTGTTCGCTATTAGTTTTTCATCACTGTGTATTTAAGTTCCTCCTTGCGCATTCCTCATCTACCTGTATTTGTTTGGTTTAATAAAAAGTTCTGTTATTTTGAATCTTCATCATCTTCTGACCTGAAGTGTGACAGAATACCAGACCCAAAGATGAGAAGAAGAGGGAAGATTGCTGCCATTAATGTGGCACCGCAAAGCTGGCCGGGACTCAGTGGAGGAGTGATTTTTATCTTCCAAGGTGGCCAATGCTTGGAGGACTACGTGGAGGAGTTTGTCACCATCAGCCACCAAGCGGCGTGCAATCACATCACCCTCATGGACAGCTTTTGGTGTGGGCTGGATGAAGACATCCGCTTCCCGATGCCCAGAGGGAATTCCTGTTGCAGTTTAGCGGAGTACATAAACTTTGCCCTCTGGGTGGATGAGTCCCCCTTTGAGGTGGGAGAAGCTAAAGAGGAGGAAAACAGCACAAGTGTCCAACCCCATCCAACATCCATCGCCACGTCGCTGAGTCGAGAGAGCCAGAGCCTGAGAGGACAGAGCCAGTCATGCTCCAATGCTCTAGTCCCAAAAGTAGTCTGGCCAGGTGTGTGAGCCGGCACCACTGTGTATCGCCGTGGGACACTTGGAGTATGAGGGTATAGAGAAGGACCCCACCTACTATCCCGCTGCTGAGGGTGAGCTGGAATGGATTTTTTTTTTTTTATATTTAGAGGAGGAAGTCTCCTTTTTCCTCCCACCACCACTGATTCTGCCCCGTACTGAGATTCCTGTTTATCGTCACCGAGTTTGCCTAGTTCAAAATTACATGTGTCTTCATCATTGCTGATTATGCTCAGCTCAGAGTATCCTGTGTCTGCAGAGCACCCGCCCAGCCTCCCTCTCCCGCCTTCTCTTCATAATCCAGCCTGTTCTTCAGCCCTGCCTTTGCTGGCTACCTCCAGTCCATCGGCATCTCCAGTTACCGCACTCAAGTGTGCAGATCTGCCTTTGGTCCTTTGGTCGCCAGCTCCATCTAGGCTAGAGGTTCCCATAGCTCTAGCTTTGGCTTCTGGACCATTCACTCCACCTCAGCCAGTTGACCCACAAGCTCCGCCCTGGCTCCTCCCTCCCTCTGCTCCATCCGGGACCATCGTCCTTCTGCCTCCTCTGGATTTCCTCGTCCCACTGGCTCCACCCTGGTCAGTGGTCACTCCATCTTAGCCACGGACTTTTAGGCTGTCCGCTACGCTTAGTCCCTCCACCCCTACGGCTTCACTGCGCTCCTCATTCTTTCAGGTTCCACCTCTTTCCTCAGTCTCCATGTCATCACCGCAGTCCTCAGGCTCCCTGGCTCCACCTCTATCACTCGTCACGGCTGCTTCGCCATGGTCTCCTATACCATCTTCGTCGTTCTGCCACTTGTGCTCTCCAACTGCGCCCTGGTTACCTCTTTCAACAGCTCCATCTCTGTCTGTCATCACCATGGTCACTTCTGCCAAGACTTCAGCATGGCTCCTCCCTCCATCAACTCCGCCGTGGGCTGTTATTCTGGCTGGGCTCTGGATCCCTGGTTGGCTACTCCTCCTATCCACACTATCTTGCTCCTGATCCTGCCACCATTGGTTCCCCCTGGATCTTGCTTCTGTCTGCTCCTCCCTGGGTCCTGCCTCCATCTGTTCCTCCCTGGGTTCTGCATCTGTCTGTTCCTCCCAGGGTTCTGCTCCTCCCTGGGTCCTGCCTCTGTCTGCTCCTCCCTGGATTCTGCCACCATCTGCTCCAGCCTGGTTCCTCCCTTCTGCCAGTTTCCTACCAGTTTCCTACCCTTCACCTGCTCCTCGTCTGCCTCCTGAACCACCTCAGTCATTCTACAGCATGAGGCCGTGCCTTCCCGGAAGGGGGAGTTCTGTCACGGTTATGTTTAGTTCAGTCTCTTTTGGTTTCAGTTTCATGGACCTCTTGTTTGTTCAGTCAGTTTCCTTTTTCCTTTGTCTTATGGCGCTTTTCCACTGCATGGTACGACTCGGCTCGGTACGGCTCAGTACGGCATGGCATGGCTCGATTTGGCTCGGTTTGCGTTTCCACTGCAGTTTAGTACTGCTTTAGAGTGGGTGGGATTATTCACATGTCGTTATAGTTGCGCCGCCTCTACTGCCGCCGGCTCGTTTTGCATTTCCACTGCAGTTTAGTACCGCTTTAGAGTGGGCGGGATTATTCACATGTCGTTATAGTTGCGCCGCCTCTACGACTCTCCTGAAAAACGTTTTCATTCCGCGTTGCCCCATCAAGCTCTCGCTGGATCCGCTCCTCTGCTATCAACGAGAGGACACTTTTTGGTTGTTAAAAAAAGGTGCGCTCGTTCAAAACAGTTGCGTTCAATCCTTCGCTGGCTGTGCCGATTTAAATCTAGCGGTTCTTTTGTGTTTGTGTCGCAAGTTCAGTGACGCAGGTAGTGACGATTCTCTCCGGCCAATACGTGATCAGCAGAGTTTACACGTCACGTTTTGGTAACGGTACGGTTCGCTTGGAACCTCAACGAGGTGGTACTAAAAACAGTATCAGGTACCAGGTACTGTACTCAGTGGAAAACCCCCCAAAAGTGAACCGTACCGAGCCGTACCGTGCCGTACCATGCAGTGGAAAAGCGCCATTAGTTTCCCGCCACTATTCTATTTCCATGGACACTAACTGAATAATCACAGCTGTTCGTTATTAGTTTTTCACCACTGTGCATTTAAGTTCCTCCTTGTGCACTCATTTGTCTGATATGGTTTGTGATGCCACAATGTTTCGCCTGCTTTATCCTGTGGATCTACCTGTATTTGTTTGATTTAATAAAGTCTTCTGTTTTGAATCTTCATCGTCTTCTGACCTGAAGTGTGACAACTGTCATGGAACCCATTCCTGATCAAGTCAGATTATGTCAAGGTTTGTTGGAGGAAATTATACCACACTGATCAAAGATTCCGCAACCCGACAAATGCAAAATGAACATCGGCAAAACAAAGTGTGAACCAATAGTGATTGTATGAAACTATTACTCTCTCTTGAACCCTTTCTGTGTCCTTCACTCTGTCTCTACATTTCTGACCAGCTCCTCACCTGAAGCCTGGACCTCCATGATGTACTGGTGAAGATCCTGTCCCTGCTGTATGACCTCATAGGTCATGTTGTTCATGGCGAGTTTGCGCTCAGTGTGTCTGTGTAATCTCTGTTCAGCCAGCGTGAGTTCCTCTGTGTTGAAATCAGATGCCTGTCGCATCAGATCCTGTTTCCATGCATCCAGCTCACCCATCACCTATGGAACAAACGCATATATTACCAGTTTACACTCATATTAATAAAAATAGTGACCAGAATTTAAGTCGCCAATCACAGAAAATCTTGACATCCATGAGAGTAGTGATGCTCAATTTGTGAACGAATCATTCGTTTGAGTCGGATCTTTTCAATGATTCACTCACAAATCAGACTGATCCAGGTCAGCTCAGCTTACTGGAGAAGTGCTGTTATCAGTAAATAAAACTAAAACTATTAAAACTTTTTTCTATAACGTTTTTGGAAGTCAAAATTAATTTAAATGCAAGAAGATTCCCCCAATGTCAATATTGAAAACACTCACATTGCAAGATTTCTACATTAAAGGGCAGATTACCCAGTTATATAACATATTAAGAGAAAATCATAAAGAGAGCTCTGAAAATAAAAGAGAAGCATGGATACAAGATGTAAATATGGATATTTCATTAGATGACTGGAATGCAATTTGTTTAAATGCACAAACACAAACTATGAACACTCGGTTGAGACTCTACCAAAATATAAGTGGGTAATGAGAACTTATTCAGTATAACCCCTGTAAGATTAAAAAAAATTAACCCTAATATCCCTGATCTATGTTTTAAATGCAATAAGCTTCAAGGTACATTTTTCTATTGTGTGTGGGAATGTGAGGAGTTACAGAAGTTTGGGGGTGGGGTGACTCAATATGTTTCTCAACTTACTTCGTCTCTAATTCCTCTATGTCCTGTATTGTGTGTATTTAATATTTATACAGACAATTGCTCTTTGTCTACTAAAGAAAGAAAGCTGGTGGACTTGTGTCTATTACAAGCAAGACATTCTATTGCCCTATGTTGGAAACTTACCAATTGCCCTTCCCTTGGACTATGGCTGAAAACCAATATCTTGTTTGGCTCTTGAAAAGCTTACATATGTACTGTAATAAGGAATAAGAAACTCTCTGAATTTTTTTTATATCTGGGAGGTGTTTTTGGACTTTGGATAAAAATGGAGATATTGAAGAAGCTTTAGATGTGTGAAGTTATGGAATGTAAGAATATTTATGAGGACTGCATGATATTAATCAGTATACTATATGCTTACAGGGGTTGTTGTTGTTTAAAAATGTTTTGTTAAAACTCAATAAAGATATGTTATACAAAGTTTAGTTCAAACCCATGAAAAAACATGCAAGAAGATGCTGCAACTAACTGAAAAAAATTAAGTTAGTACTTAAATTACTAAAACTAAAATTAAAAAATATATATTTGCTAAATGGAAATATAAAAAAATATATTAAAAAAAACTAATATAAATGACAAAAGCACATAACAAAATTACTAAAACTTAAATTAAACTAAAATTAAAATGAAAACTAAAAATATAAAATAAAAACAAATTAGAAATATTAATAAATGCTAATATTGATAAATAAATAATAATACTAAAATAACACTGCACTACAATGCATGAGTCATATGGAACACTTTTCTGATGCATTTGTTTCTTTCTTGAAGCTTGACAGCCCTAGTCTTAATTCACTTCCATACTGAAAAGAGTAAGTAGGATATTTTTCAAAAATTCACATTTGGTGTTCCACAGAAGTAAGTAAGCCATTTAGACGATGACAGATATGGGAATATGACAGATATGAACTATGAGATCAAGTGTATACAGTAAAACAAACAACACTCCTCAAAACTGATTTACAAATTAAAACATTCAATTTTACATAATACACAAACATCAAGCGTAGCGTTAGTTCTGGCAGGTCATGTTAGTCAAGCTCGCATCAGCTGACTCTCAGCTGATCCCCTTCAACCTATGGGAATACGACACCTATCTAAGTATTCATATATAAGGTCCCGCAGTAGTATCAGCAGTTTTCGCATTGCTCAATAGCTAATTACCCTCCTCCATCCCCAACTCCTCCTCTGTCAGTCAGGTTTCAGCCTTCTGATTCTCCTTTGAATCAGACTAATTCTAAAATGTGTACATAACATTATTGAACTTTAACGATATCTGCAATACATTTATGTTGGTTCTGTTCTGTTTACTCTGGGGGGGTTATCGCTGCTCTCCCTGCTCTCATCCATGCTAGGCTGCATGGATGCGCAGGGAGTTCTTGCCCAGAACGGAACCATATCGCCAATCCAAATTGTATGCTAATTGTCAATCATCTTTGACGATAGTGGTCCTGACAGAAATACAGATATGCAAACGCAGACAGCACAGAAGAACATCTGTTCAAATAAAGTTGCGCTGATAATGCCTTGAGTCCAGGCCATCAAACACACACACACCTCCAAGGCGTACTGTTCAAAGATACGGAGCTGCAGGAAGATGTCCAGTTTAATCCTGCGCTCGTGAAAAACCTCCTCCATATGAGCCTGAGCCTCATCCAACTGCTGAAGAACGCCCTCGATATGAGCCATGGAGCTGGCATGAGGCAGCTTATTACAGGCCAGCGCTGAGTCCCTGTTTGAACGAACACAAACCCACGCCAACACATAGAAGAGCAAATCAATATCAATAGAGGGCACGTTAATTCAGAACCAGTATATCAGCATGACATAACATGAAACGACTTGTTCAGAAGTAATCTGAAAAGAATATTATTAAAATTGATCTGCAAACTAAAAATTATTGGAGCTGTGGCCTTGTGGTTAACAGATTTGGATCTAAATCCTGTACTTCACTGGATAGTTCCGTTTTCAGGGCAGTTGCAATAAGTCAGGTTGGGAAGAAATTGGTAAATTATGGAATGGAAAATATGAAAAGTTGGTTTATGATCAGTGGTGGACAGTAACTGTGGAAAAATCTGGTGGACAGTTTTCATGCATCTGTACTTTATTTGAGTATTTTTATTTTGAAAAACTTTTACTGCACTACATTTACTTTTCACGACATGTACTTTTACTTTACTGCATTTCCTAAAACCATGTTGTTCCTCATTATTTTGAATTGAAGAAATCGTCATCTGCTCCGAGACGCGATAGCGGTGTCTGATTCATGAACGAGCTGATTCTTTTCAATGGACCTGTTAAATCGTTCGCAAATCGCGCTGAACTATTCATACGCCAGTTGGACTGATCAGATTGCAATTGTTCTTGAGTCAACAACGTAATTCAAAACTAGTGTTTTTATGATAGAGATGTTACACTAATAATGACAGTAGTATCCAGTGATGCAAACTACTCGACTTTTTTTTCACAAATATGGACGTTTTGAATTGAAAATATGGTATTATTTACATGACTCATGTAATTCTAAATGTGACAAATCAAGAAACGTTTTGCGTTTTCAACATATTAGACATACAAATAGAAGTGTATGCGTGCATATTTTAAAATATTATTTGAAAATAGTTCAAAATGATTATTTCCCAACTAGGATTAGACCTAGAATTTTCTTCACCGTTCGATTACTTTATGAAAATGCCCCCCCACTTCATCCACCACTTGTTATGATGAAATACTGTACAATAGGAGCGTGCTGTCAACCTCACCGCAGGTGCTGAATAAGCTCCTCCCCTTCTTTGATGACATTGAGTGTGGCGTCCAGAGTGCTGCTCTGCTGCTGCTGAAACTGTCTGATCAGCTCCTGAACAGCATCCACAGACTCAGAGTTCACCACCGGCTCCACAAGAGTCTTCTGCAAGTCCTCCATCCATGACCACAGCTACAGACAGACAGGACAGACAGACAGACAGACAGTCAGACAGATATGTTGTTTCAAGGCTGTTGATCAGCTGTTCCTTTGCCCTACGCGATGCGACTCGACAAGACAAATCCCATACAGTAAACAGATGCTGGGTAGGCAGTTGTCAGGGTGTTCTAGGTAGTTGCTTGTTCACTGTTTGGTGGTTGCTAGATTGTTGCTAGGCTGTTGTAGGTGGTTTCTGGGGTGTTGCTAGGCAGTTGTTAGGTTTTTCTAGGTGGTTACTTGGCCACTTTGGGGGTTATTAGGGTGTTGCTACATGGCTGTTGATAAGATGTTCTGGGTAGTAGTTTCTAGGACAGGTGTTTTCAAAGTGTGGTAAAAATTTATTTAATTAATGATTAATAATTTAAATCAATACATTATAGTGGAAATAATACTATATAAAAGTGAAAAAAGCTGATTTTTGGACAAGAGACGTTATATTTCTGCTCCTCTGTTTGCAGTCAGATCATTTTAAACTGAAAGTTTTTAGTCCAACCATCCAGTAAGTGAATGCATTCAAGCAGTCAGTTAAAAACTGTGCTAATGCCAAAAAAACCGAGCTGATTACATCAGAGATCACGAAGAGAATAGTTACTCACGTCCAGATTTTATTCAGTGTGTATTTGGCTTCAAAGCATCATCTCTCTCAAATGACTGAACAGCAGCTCAAAACACCCAACCGCTGCATGAGCATATGCTACACAAACTACATCTCTCGGCTGGATAAAGCAAACCAGTGTTGCGCTAGTAAAGATTTGATGGATGACGATGGTAACCATGGTAAAGACGAAAGTCTGTTATTATTGATGCACAAACAAACCATGTGTGCGCATGCACTCTATAGCATGATCATTATAACATTGTATTTTGCATGAACACATTTCTTATAATTTTTGTAGTTCTCAAAATTCATGTCCTGTGAGTGTTTTATAATGGATGCTGGCTACAGAAGCATGTTTTAGAGTTGCTAGGTCATTTTTAGGGGGTCGCTAAGGTGTTGCTAGAGTGTTCTAGGAAGTTTTTTGGAAAGTTGCTAGAGCGCTGCAGGGATTTCTTTACTTATTTACAGTTAGAATTATTACTCTCATAAGAAGTTGTTTAAACAGAATCTCATTATGTTGTCTTTGTCCATTCAGTTTAGTTTTTAATTTGTGCTGCCAGTCAGTAAGTGAAGTTGAGAGCTACTAACAAAATCTCTCACGCATGAACGGAGATCAGTCAAAACTATTAAAACTATTTGAGAAGCTCTATTTAGCATGTGTGTGTGTGTGCGCACACATTACCTCTTTAGTGTGGGTGTGAAAAGACACTGAGATATCCAACAGTAGTTTCCTCTGCTCCACCCTCCGCACAAACTCCTGAACTCTGACCTCCAGGTGATGGGCGGCAGCGTAAATCTCTTCCGGATCACACTCTCCCGTCTGAGCCAGCTGCTCTGCAGCCTCCAAAAGCTTATCCGCATTAGTGTAAGTGTTCTGGAGTGAAAGAGAGAGAGAGAGTGAGTGAGAGAGAGAAGTACATTAAAAACATCTTCCTTGAATATTAACAGGAAACTCAATAGCAAGATGAATGATACCACTGCTACTGCTCATTTGCTCCTCTCTCATCATGCAAAAAATACACACACAAACACAACATAAACTGATTCCTACCTGTGCTACCTCCTGGAAGTCATCATGCCGTTTTTGTAGTGCCCGTGCTCTGTGTACAGACTTCCCAACTCCTGTGTGTTTACTGAGGAATACCTCTCCATGGTTTTCAATCCAGTCCAAGACCTGAGCACACACACATCAACACTGGATATATATATGTGTGCGTGTGTATAGCACAATGTGTATGTGTGTATTGCAGATAATGTTAACGCAATAAAAGGCCACTTAAGTGTACTTTCATGGTTATGTTTCTTCACACACACACACACACACACACACACACATTTTTAAAAAGTGCCCTTAGTAATAAAGGCAAATTAAAAGTTTTAGTTAATATAAAGTTAATACATTTTAAATGTAATAAACTGCATGTTCATCATTAAAAATTTACAATTATAAATATATTTAAATGCAAGATTCAATTCAAATTAAATTTGGCAGTATGCTTTCATAATTTCAAAGACAATAGAAGTAATTATGATATATAAAGATGTATTTTAATGGTTAGTTTGCCCAAAAATGAAAATGCTGTCATCATTTACTCACCCTCAAGTTGTTCCAAACTTGTAAGAGTTTCTTTTTTCTATGGAACATAAAATAAGTTATTCTGAATAATGTTGGAAGTCAGTGGGGACCAGCAACTGTTTGGTTACCCACATTCTTCAAAATATCTTTTTTTTGTGTTCAGCAGATGAAAGAAACTCATACAAGTTTGGAAAAGTCTGAGGGAAAGTAAATTATGACAATTTTCAACCTAGTCTTATTTATGTCGAATTTATGTTAAAAAACACTCTTAAGTTCAACTAATTGCATTTAATATAATTTTAAACTATAACGCATTTTCATAAATTTCATTTCGTTTTCAAATAACATGCAATTAAGTGTCCAGAAACAATACACTCAATTTGCACTTAAGCATATTCTTTTACAGTATATTATTTCCATAATAAGTACTGTTTTTAACCATATGCTAAAGTGTGTTTCTTTTTCACAAGGGTCATCTAATTTGTGATGTTTCTTTCCGATAGAAACATTTTACATATCCTAACAGCAAGTCAGAGCTTAAATAGTTAGTTCCAAAGAGGCTCAGGGGATTTTTGAAGGTTCAACAAACTTTGACAGTTAGAAGTCAAAGTTCTTTTAGTTCACTGCACAAGCTCAATGCTCGAGTAGGCCTCGTTTCTGTCTAAAGAGGCCCTGGAAAGGATCCAGTGACATCAAAGAAACAACACAGTCCTGACAGAGAACCGGTGAAGGTACAACAAAAAGCCCCTGAAGGCGACGGCCACAGGAAGCAGAGTGTATTGTTGGAGGTACTGACTATGAGCCAAAGTCCGTGTCACTTCCTTGTCACTTCCTCTAATGCTCTCTGCACTTGATATTTGTTCTGCCATAGGAGAAACATCGTTACACACAAAGATTTAAAAACAGCTGCTGAAAGGTTGAGAGGCTGGGGTCAGATTCGTCAGATGCTGAATTCTGTGTGTATAGTGTGTGTGAGTGCATGCAGGATTGCATGTTTGGGAACTGCATGCATATCTGAGTGGTTCTATACATGATTTCCATAATCCATATACCTGCTGCACATCTTGTTGAAACACACACAGCTGAAGTCTCTGGTGCAGCCGGAGCTTGCGGTGTTGCAAGAGACCCTCCAGTCTGCGATATTGATGAACTACCTCATGGACCACCTCCAGGACCCCCCTCACCGCCTGACTGTAGTCGGCCCCTGCCGTCAGGGACCCAGAGTCAGGCAGGGGCTGAGGCCTCTGCAACACATCCAGTAGTGTTTTTCCTTTCTGACTGACCTGCAATCAGAAATAGAACATTCAATAGGCAGTGGTATTTTTACTTTGCACTTTATTACTTCAAGTGTCTGTGTGTTTTAGAGTACTGATTACAACATTATAAGCATAATATGTAAAGCTTTGTGGGCTACATCTTATATTAAAAAGTCTACTAAAAAGAGCATCTCCTCAAATGCTCACCTCTGTGTATGCTGTGGTGACCTGCTCGTATAGATTCTGGTGGTTGTGAATGGCTATCTCCAGTTCTTGCGTTGCTATCGGCAAGCCGACCTCACCGCATGACTTCACCCATCCCTCCATGCTGGACAGAAACTGAGAAAGAGAACACCCTCTTAAACTTTACAGCATAAAAGGTCCATGTAATAAAACCAGAGAGGACAGAGGTGCACAGTTGTACACACTCATTTAAAACAAGCTCAGACATAATTAAACAGAGTTGCTGAGGATCATGCAAATTGGGGTCATAAATCAAAGGCATGAAGAAGCTATGTGTGCACATTTAGGTAAAGGAGTTATTAATGAAGAAACAGACTGAAGCTGACAGGCGAGCCAAATAGAGGAAATCAGGAATTGTTGAAAAAAATGGATCAAATGAGTCAAGGAACCAAATTAGTGTTAACAGATTAACTAGTTGTAGTAGGAAATATAACATCAGTAAATACACAGTGGTTGGATTATGTGAGGTGCTGCTTCTCCCTGATTAAAAATTACTTTTCTTGGTGTTGCCTAATGCAATCACAGTTATATCAGTTAAGAATCAGTTATATTAAATCATATTTTTGACTTAAGTAAAACTACATAAAGCACATTTTTAGATTACCTTCCAAAACAGTTTTACAGCATAGAAATGCACAGGGTAAAATCATTACATTGGGGGTGTAAAAATTGTAATGATGCATCACAATGCATCGATCTGACAATGAAAATTTAATGCATTCATTACAATCATACAAACTGAACAGTTATTACCTGTTCAGATTTCTGGTGGAACACAGAGGACATGGCCAGGATGGCACTGCGCTCCTCCAGAGCCGAGGCAAAGCTCTTCCAGTCCTGATCTAGCTGGCCAGAGATCTGCTGTATCTGAGCAGCAGCGTAATGACCCGCCTCACAGAGCCGCGTCGCCACCGAGACAATACGCGAGATATTGACATACGCATTCTGAAAAGACAGAAACAGGATGCCAGAAGATGATACCATTAAATTAGTAACAAGAAGGCACAGAAGCTGTTCAATTTTGTCCAGTGAGAATGTATCAAGGGTGTTTTCTTGTAGCATTCCTCCGTCGTACCATAGAGTTCATAGCAAAGTGGTCATGCTGGGTCTGTAGATCTGCTGCATGCTGGTAGCTCACGCCAATGTCTGTGTGCGTCTGCAGGAAGAGCTCTTTATTGTGTCCGATCCATTCAAACATCTACAGAGAGAGAAATGAAGAGAAAAATGCTGCATTCACAGACAGTTTGGTCTCAAAAAACCCTTACAAAGTGGGGTACATACATATTTACAAAGGCCCAGGCAAATTTGCTTAACAGTCATTCTAGGGCTTTGGGTGATTTAACTCCCTGTTAGTGTTCTAGTGATCTACACGTGAACCTTAATATACACAGATTTTCTCTTTGGCTGATGTACAAGCAATAGCCCTTAGTGTTCTGGCTCTGGTGGAGCACAGATGGGCTCAGTCAGCAGGACCGGGGAGTGTGAGAGTGCCTCTCCGTTTGGGCTTAAACGGAACACACGGCCTGCCGCAGACATCAGGCCACAGAAGGGAGTACAGTGAACATACTATTATAATTGTAAATTGTGTTGAGTGGTGTTTACTTGTGCAATATATACAGTATATATATACAATATATATATATATATAAAACACACAAATTGGTACAGCATATTTTACTGCCACAATTTAACTAAAAATAGGGAATTCATTAATAAAACGTGGCTATAATCCATTATTTTCTGGATTCCATTTTAATGGTTCCATTAAATTTTAATAATCAAAAGCATCTCCAATTAATTAATTAATTAATTAAATTATTATTATTTTTTTCAGAAATACTATAGCCCTTAGTGTTCTGGCTCTGGTGGAGCACAGATGGGCTCAGTCAGCAGGACCGGGGAGTGTGAGAGTGCCTCTCCGTTTGGGCTTAAACGGAACACACGGCCTGCCGCAGACATCAGGCCACAGAAGGGAGTACAGTGAACATACTATTATAATTGTAAATTGTGTTGAGTGGTGTTTACTTGTGCAATATATACAGTATATATATACAATATATATATATATATAAAACACACAAATTGGTACAGCATATTTTACTGCCACAATTTAACTAAAAATAGGGAATTCATTAATAAAACGTGGCTATAAAGTCATTAGAATGAATTCTTAATTTATGGCCTTATCTTAAATGTTTTCTTTTAAATATTTCTGTCACGTGCAAAGCTCAATATTTATTAAACTGTTGAAAAAAATGAAAAGCTTTAAGGTCTAAAAGCATAGGCATTAAGACTACAATTTATTACAAACATAATAAATATATGTAATTAAAAAAAAAATGTCATTACATATACAATTACATATATAATAACTAATTTTATTATGATGTTAATTTTATTGTTGTTGTTTTATTGTTATTATTATTGTTATTAAATATTTGTTTATTTTTTTTATAGTACAACAGTATTATTACTACAGTAAAACAATATTGAATAATTTAATTGAATAAAAAAATAATAGTAATAGTTACTATAATTTTTTTCTATTCTCATTTTATTAATTTTGCTATAAAGTTAATTATTATTGTTATTAAATACATTTAACTATTTATTATTTACAGTATAATAGTATTATTCCTACAGTAAAATATAAAAATATTTTTAAATATATATATTTTTTATTTTTAATCAAAAGCATCTCCAATTAATTAATTAATTAATTAAATTATTATTATTTTTTTCAGAAATACTACACATTTACATTTTTCTCCTAAATAAATTCTGGTAAATACTCCTTTAAAAAGTGTTTTTTGATTAAAATTGTATTATTAGTAGACTAGAACACGTGGATATGTTACTATAATACTGAACTTTGATTTCAGTGATTTGGACTATGAGATGGACACTTGCTTCTTGCACTCTATGTTGCACTTTACTTTTGCTTTAAAAAAAGGATTTCATAGAAATTTGGATTTCATTTGGTTTAATAAAATATAGTTTAATAAAATATTCTTAAGTAAAACTGTTGATTTTTGTGGGTAATTAATCGTTTAGATTAACCGATTAATCGATGAATTAGTCGATAGATTAATCTAAATAAAAATAGTCGTTAGTGGCAGCCCTAGTGACTATGTGTATTTAGTGTGTATTAGTGTTATCTGTAGATTTCAATTTCTGTACAGTCTAATCTCTAATTGTCATACCATTCGAATGTCATCGAAATAAATTGTTCTTTTAACCTCAAAAAGCAATGTAATGTTCCTTAGAACTTGTTCTAAAATGACAAGTTTCATTATTCCAGCTGCTGTAAGAAGAGGCTACAAATGATCCTCCACCTGCAGCATCCGCATACGCACATATAGCCTATGTATACAGATGTGGCGTAATGATGCAAAGAGAACGACCCGAACCACTCAAATTATAAAACATTATTACAAGATTACCGTTGTGAATCAGGCTAAGATAACAAGTTGATGAACACTGATTGGTTAAGTACTTGCTCAATAATTGATTTTGGATGAATTTTAACAAACAAAAAAAAGTTACGGAGAGCAGCTTTAATATGTTGTTATCTAGTGGTTACAAATTTGAGCTGGTAACCAAGGTTCAAAACCATTTTAGAAGAGAGAAAATATTTTGAGCAATAACATTTCCTCAAGGTGAGACTAAATACGTTGTTTAAACTTTGTGTAGAGTGTCCTGATATTTAATGTGTTGTAATCTAGTGGTTAAAGATCTGAGCTGGTAACCAAAATGTTGTAGGTTCAAAACCTGCAAGGGATGAAGCATCAGTGTGTCCTTCAGCAAGACACCTACAGTGTGTTCGTTTCTGACTGTGTCAGTGCCATATTCCATGCTTCATCCTTCACAGTGGCATCGATGAATGTTTTGAGGGTAAAAACTAATGGTTATTTGGAACAAACTTTAAAAGTCATCTTTCCAAACCAAAGAAGTCACTGTTACCTTAACAACTACAGCACTCACAATTTCTGATGCAGTGCACTGAATCTTGGGAGTGAAGTGTTCGTCAGTTTATTTATTAATCTGCATTTATTTCTGCTATAATTGCTCCTCTGTTGGCATCATTCATGACGTCTGAACCAGATTGTTCATCTCAGGTTCTCCAGAGGGATTGTTGCTATAATAAGTACTTAAAAATAAATGTGTCAATGGCTAATTAATCAATTAGGGGGCTGTTAAGAATAATTTTTCAATTATTATTATTATTATTATTATTATTATTATTATTATTATTATTATTATTATTATTATTATTATTATTATTATTAATAATAATAATAATAATATTATTATTATTATTATTAATAATAATAATAATAATAATAATAATAATAATTATTATTATTATTATTATTATTATTATTATTATTATTATTATAAACACTCTCATTTTGTCCTCTAACCTTTTCTGCATCCTGCTCGTACAGCCGTAACTGAAAACACTGGTCCAGCTGTTGTTTGCGGTTGTGCCAGACCTGTAGCAGGTGCTGCCGCGTAACTTGAAGTTTATCCAATAGGGTGGAAATCTTAGGTACCAAACTCTGGAAGTCAGCCCCACCAGAGAGCCTTCCGTCGCCCCCATCCCTGATCTTCTGAAGGAGTCGCTGTCCTTCATGGTCTAACTCCTCCACAGGTGCCTTTGTCATAGTCTTCCTCAGTCGAGCGTGCTCCTCCAGGAGTTTCCGTGCTTCCTCTGCGTTAGTTGCCAGCTCCTGGCGAGAAAACACCTCTTGCAGCTCCTCCAGCCGTGAAAGGAGGTGCAGAGCGCCTCCAGTGAACTCCTCAAGGGAAACACGGAGCTCAGTCCATTCCACATGGTCGTACTCCAGTGTCCCTTCCAGATCTGCCGTCAGCTGAGACGGATCCACCAACTTAGTCAGACCTTCCACTGAAACCATACTGGTCTAAAAGAAGCAAAGAACAACCTCATGTACCAAATAGTATATAATACATAAGGAATAGTAGTCCATTGGTCACTTTTGCTAAATGAATCAGGACATTGGCTCAAAGAGGTTTATTTTGTTATAATGACCAACTGCACATTGTAAAATGTATTTACAAATAAATAAATGGAATTTATGGGTGCTGCATGAATGGACCCTATATCTAAATCTGCTAAATGAATTGCTGTGAACTGTAGCCCAGTGGTAGGATTTTAATGATAAGGAAATGAACAATATATTAGGTTCAGTTTTTTGTCTGTCTATTATCTTTAGGTTCACAGCAAATATTGATGTAATTAATTGTGATACATTTAATAATAAAAACATGAAATAACTATTAAAGGGTCCATGGAGTGATATGGGACATGGAACAAGCAGAGGTATGATAATAGTCAGTAATACAGTTTAGAGGTCATTATAAAAAATATACTTTGCTGCAGAATGCTGACAAAATTATAATCAAGTATTTATAGCTGCATTCTGTAAGTTTTGAAACCTGCAATTGTAGTTATTTGCAGAATTTTCCTCTTTATGTGGGTTGTGCATTGGCACGGCGCAGATGAATCTAATGTTTTGAGGTGTATTTGTGGGCTGTCAGTCAACGCACCGTTTTGGATATTCACTGTACTTCGGAATTACAGATACTACGTCTTGGAAGTATGTCCAAAATAAGAAGTTTCATCGAAAAATGTCATCTGAACAAGTAAGTAACATATCTGCCAGTTTTGTTCTGACCAACTGTAAAAAAAAAAAGTTTTACAATAAATCGCGCTACCAATAGTGATTAAATCTAACGATTGCAAATTTAGCTCAGATCATGTCAAACCATGCAAATTATTATTATTGTTATACTTTGTTCTCAAATTGATAATGTTAAAAACATCAACATTGCGTGACTATTAGGGCTGTCTGACTATTCGATTTTTAAAAATCCTCGACTTCATTTTGCTCGCGTCGAATAACCGGCAAAATACCGGAAGTGGCGCATTTCACAGACGAGAATCCATAAAACACATTATTAGACTCTTTCCCAAGGCTGCATGATATATTAAACCCATTTAAAAATCATAATTAAGCATAATTGTGAATTTACAAACGCTACGATTTAATTGAATAATTATATGCGATGCAGTTCTAATACAGTATATGCGCTTTAATTATTTACATGCGTGTAGGTTAAGTACGTGCGTCACACAGCAGCTCCGTTCACAGTAGTTCCACAGGAACTGATATCATTTACATGTGTGGAGCATCTCAAACGCCATCTCTGCATGTTGTTGTGAGTTTGGGTTTATTATAACATTCATCTGGGAACGCAACGTGCGGCATTTCATCAGATTTGTAAGGTAAATCATTTATAAATCCACGCAAACACATCGCGGTTTCAAAGTAAAAGCTCGAACCCTCACTCTGAGTTTACACGTTTTGATGTCCACATATTCTTTTAATTACAGTGGCTATAGCATTTCTGTCCTAAAGAAAT
>NW_015645076.1:341362-348965 GCF_001515625.1 Sinocyclocheilus rhinocerous | reverse complement strand
TAATAAAATATAGTTTAATAAAATATTCTTAAGTAAAACTGTTGATTTTTGTGGGTAATTAATCGTTTAGATTAACCGATTAATCGATGAATTAGTCGATAGATTAATCTAAATAAAAATAGTCGTTAGTGGCAGCCCTAGTGACTATGTGTATTTAGTGTGTATTAGTGTTATCTGTAGATTTCAATTTCTGTACAGTCTAATCTCTAATTGTCATACCATTCGAATGTCATCGAAATAAATTGTTCTTTTAACCTCAAAAAGCAATGTAATGTTCCTTAGAACTTGTTCTAAAATGACAAGTTTCATTATTCCAGCTGCTGTAAGAAGAGGCTACAAATGATCCTCCACCTGCAGCATCCACACACGCGATATAGTATACAAGGGACGTAATGACACAAAGACGAACGGCGGCAAACTCGGAAACCGACCCAAACCACTCAAATTAGAAAACATTATTACAAGCTTACCTTTTTGATTCGAGCTAAGGTAAAGAGATAGTTTTTAACTGATTGGTTATATACTTGGTCAATAATTGATTTTGGACCATTTTTAACCAAAAAAAAAGTTACGGAATGCAGCTTTAATATAATAAGGAATATAACAAATATCTATACACTACTGATCACATTTTTGGCATCAGTAAACAAAAATTGTAAGAAATTAATGCTTTTATTCAGCAAGGATACATTAAATTGATCAAGCAAAGAACTTTCTATTCATCAAATAATTTTGAATATATATAAATATTAAACAGCTTAAAAAACAATAAGCATTTTCAACATTTATATTAATAGGAAATGTTACTTGAGCACCAAATCAGCATATTAAAATGATTTCTTAAGGATCATGTGACACTGAAGACTGTAATGGATGTTTTGCGTGGGTTGTGCATCAGTACGGCTCCTCAGCGCAGCTGTATCTAATGTTTTAAGGTGTATGTGATGGCTGTCAGTCAACTCATCAGTGTGGACATTCACTGTACTTCGGAATTACAGATACTACGTCTTGGAAGTATGTCCAAAATAAGAAGTTTCATCGAAAAATGTCATCTGAACAAGTAAGTAACATATCTGCCAGTTTTGTTCTGACCAACTGTAAAAAAAAAAAGTTTTACAATAAATCGCGCTACCAATAGTGATTAAATCTAACGATTGCAAATTTAGCTCAGATCATGTCAAACCATGCAAATTATTATTATTGTTATACTTTGTTCTCAAATTGATAATGTTAAAAACAGTTGAAAATTCAGCTTTGCATCACAGGAATAAATTATATTTGAAAATATATTCAAATAAAAAAATTGATTTTTTCAATTGTAATGATATTTCTCAATATTTCGTTTTTTTACACATTTATATATGCAGCCTTGGTGAGCATAAAAGACTTTAAAAAAAAAAAAACTTTTGAACAGTTATGAAAAAAATATTTTGGCAAGAACAGACACCTCAGATCATGTCAAACCATGCAAATTATTATTATTGTTATACTTTGTTCTCAAATTGATAATGTTAAAAACATCAACATTGCGTGACTATTAGGGCTGTCCACACTGAACTGTATTGGCAAATCATTTCATTTTTGTCAGTTTTCGAATCTTAACCTTTTTTTATAAAATCAATATGAAAGTATAAAAAAATTTAAAATTGTTTTGGCAAGAACAGACACACTGAACTGTATTGGCAAATCATTTCATTTTTGTCAGTTTTCGAACCTTAACCTTTTTTTATAAAATCAATATGAAAGTATAAAAAAATTTAAAATTGACTTTTCTATGGCTTTCTTATAAGACAAAATTCCATTCTTATACCTCAAAGGTGAACTTGGCACTGCCAAAATTGGTCTTCTGCTTCTGCCAGAAGTTGTCTGGTTTGATAATGAGAGCGACGCAGATCTCAGCTGGAAATGACTCCTGTAGCGTCTTCAGCAACGGCTTGATTAGATCCCACTTAGAGCCGCGCATGTCTACGATCACTGTAAACCCTCGTTTACTTACATCCTCACTGCACAGGATAAAGAGATTGAGAAAGTTAGAGGAAGACCAACAACTGAAAGCCATCCAAGAAAATATTAATAAAAACTGTGCATACAGTATCTTTTGAACAATTGCTTAAGTTTGCATAGTTACCCATCAGTGAAGCTATATATTTTTAGAGGTGCATCACATTGCATCAGAATGCCCTAAAGATCAAATAGATGCTCTAATCAAATGGTTTATATGTATCCATATCTCACCTTTTGTCTAAAATTTGAGCAATTATATAATAATAAAGTGCAGAGGTGCTGTAAGCAATTTTAAAGGTGACCTATTATGCAAAAATCACTTTGAACACAGGTGTTTGAACACAGTTGTGTGGCCGCAGTGTGTGAAAACAACCAGCCTATAATGGTAAAAATCCACCCACTCATTTTTTATAATCCCAATAAATCACAAACAGTCTCTTCAAACGAGCAGTTCCAGATTTCTCCCTACATACACATCATCTTAGGGAAAAGTCCCGCCCATTTGTGACGCTCTCTGCCCTATTCGCATAGACACCGGCCTGAGTGAGAAGCAGCAGTCCACCATTACTGATTTCTTGCTGTAGAAACGAGGGTCAGTTCAGCACTGGAGTTGTGCAAAGGTTGCTTCTAAAAGAGGGATCAATACCAGCGCTTCGAGAGCGAACGTCAGCTCCAGACAAAGTACGTATCACGCACCATATTTTGTTTTCCAAATTGCCTTTCTGAAAGACTCTGTAAGGCTAATGTTGCTAAAGCTACCATTGTTTCTGCCTGTTTTCAATGATGCTGCCTTCACGTGCTACCAGAATATCGCAAATAGGAATGTGATATAAAAATTCCATATGAAAGCAATGTGAAGTTGACCGCTTGAATTTGTCGAACATGAGATCTTGAAGCTCAACCCTCTTCTGAAAAGGGAAGCGGGAGCACCAGCTCATTTGCAATTAAAGGGTGTAAGGTCCACGCAATTGGCCCAATGAAGGTATCCAATGGTGGCGAGTTCTGTCTTTTCGGTGTGCAAAATTATTGAATTTCAATTAAACTCTAATCTCACTCTATTTTATGACCTCGAATTTAGGTTAGAATGCCAATATATAACCTGGGCACAGTAGAGAGGTAGGTCACCAGTTTCCTCAAGTCTTCTTGCTTTATTCTGTCATGATTACTTCGTGCAGGGAATGTAAGGATAGGTCCTCCTCTCTTGTCTCTTCCTCCTGAAAAGAAAAGGACCGTTTTATTACTAATTTTACTACTCAAAGCACTTAAATGGCCCTAATTACAGTAATACCCATGAGCCTGTGTGCTGTGTGGGTGCACGCTTAAGAGGGTGCTGAGATAAAGCTGTTCCACAGTGAATGAATGAATGTGTCTCTTCCTCCTGAAAAGAAGAGGACCGATTTATTACTAATTTTACAACTCAAAGCACTTCAATGGCCCTAATTACGGTAATACCCATGAGCCTGTGTGGGTGCGTGCTTAAGAGGGTGCTGAGACAAAGCTGTTCCACAGTGAATGAGTGTGTGTGTGTGTGTGTTTACAATGCAATTATACATTTCCCACCTGAGACAAAGGCAACCTTCTCTCTTAAAACTGTTAGAACATCAGCCGCCTTTATTCCATCATTCCTAAGAGATCCTGATGAGAAAGACGGAACTGAGAGAGAGGAAAAAAGAGAAAAAGAAAAAAAATGGATATCAAAGTTATATACAGACTCAGGGCTGTAACCACCATAGACAAAGAAGGAAACATGCCTGCTCCAATTTTCAGAAGACTGATCGAGAACTGAGAAGTGTTTTTGTTCATGTTCTTTCAACTAAACCCATATGATTTTATTTATTCTGTTTATTGCAAAAAGAGATGCTAAAGATCATGTTCTTGCTGCTCTTTTCAATACAATAAAAGTGAATGGTGAAGAGGACTGTTAAGCTCTAAAAATGTAAAAATAGCAACCATAAAGGTGGTCCATACAACTCTGCACTGTATTCCAAAACATTTGAAGCCACATATTAACTTTGTGTGAAAAACAGGATCATTAATTGAAAATATTCCCCTCCGTCACAGTTCTTATATTTCATTTCAGCAATTTTGATATGCACATATTTAAATGTGGCATTCATGATACAGCTGAGACAAGAACCAAAAAAGTTTGACATCATTCTGGATGTTAACAATGATGTGCTGTATTTGAAGTTATACCGATGTGAGCATTGGCTTTTTCCTCACAATAAGCTATTATAGAAATTCAAATACTTCAAATTGTGTGATTACAACTAATACTACAGCATTTGTATGGTTCTTTTAGTTATTTTTTTAGCTTGACACCTGGTCACCATTCACTTTTATTGTATGGTAAAGAGCAGCATGAACATTCTGCTAAATTTCTCTATTTGTGCTCTACGAAAAGAAAACATTCAGCTTTGAAATTACATGAAGGTGAGTAAATGATCTCAGAACTTTAATTTTTGGGTGAACTATCCCTTTAAGTTATTACATCAGGTCTCCACAAATACAAAAAAGTGGTCTCTTTCTTTTAAGGCAGGTGCAAATAGAGTTGATGCTATTTACACTAAGTGAACACATTATAAAACAGTATACAATAATAACAAAATATTCAGTGTATGTTTATTAAAATCATTAAGGTGCCCCAATTGTGACATTTCGAATAATACATTAAGTTATTGTCTCCCAAAAGAAAGAATCGACTCTGAACAGCCTAAACGAGTCGTCAGTAATTTGAATCCCACTTCCGTGACGGCTACACATCACCGGGTAACACATTTGCATAATGCCCACCTATGTTCTACATTGGCCGGCTGTGAACAACTTGACCCCGCCCTCAAACACTCTAGCTTATTCATGTGGTTAACATTATGTCAAGAAGACGCTGTGTCCTACACTGTGAAAGTAAATTCATTTTATTTTCACTTCCGAAAGATGAGGCTGCAAAGAATCAGTGGTTAAAATTCACAGCAGTACAATCCCAATATTTTTTTGTTTTCCCGTCATTTTACTGACGACTGCTTCTCTAATCTCGGGGAGTTCAACGCAGGATTCACAAAACACTTGCTGTTGAAAGATGGCTCAGAACCCAGTTTATTTGGACCAGCTAGCTCCACTGAATCACAACCTGTAAGTATGATAAATAATAGATGTTTATTTTTTTTTACTGAGCATTTAAAATAAGGAACTATGGCAATGGGCATATCGTTTCTGACACACGCTGTACGCGGTAGACCAATAACAACAGACCGGACCATCTGACCAATTAAAGCAGAGTAGGCTCAAAGAAAGGAGGGGTTTAGAGAGACTAAATCTTAGAACTGCTTCGAACGAATCGTTGGAAAATGAGATGATAATAAATGTATATTTTGAGAAAACAAAAGTGTTTTTTGACCTTGCATGCATGTACATCTATTGTAGGAGACTCCCAAAACAATATTAGGAACCCTAAAAATGCCATAATAGGGCAACTTTAATGGATGAAGCCTTATTGGGAACTTACTTGTCCCTATTCCTAAAGACTAAGATAAACTCACGGCAAAGTTCTTTTTGTGTTTTGTTTTTAGGAGTAAAAAGACGTTGAAAGGTATACTGTTAGCAAGCATCCTGACGCCACACACACTGCTAGAAGCACATTTATATGAACATACATGCTGCACACTTTCATCTCAATAACAAAATAAACACACAGCAAAAATGACAAAAGTGAGAAAACAGCAGTTAAGAAAGCATCTGATCATATAGTGATGTGGATATGTTTGCCTGAGATCCAGTCAAGTCACTCTCACATTTTTAGAGCACTTTATATCATAGATTGCTTTAGAGCAAGCAGCTTTACAGTATTAAACATGAAAAAGTGTCAATGTTGCTTGCAATTAGAACTACAACTTTAATTTCTACTATAAAGCAGCTCTCAAGTGTGTTCATGTTTTTAACTTGCTGATGTCTGACCTTGACGAACTGAACAGAAGAAATGAACCGGAGAAGATTTCCATGTCAGAGAATGTAGAGCCCCACAGCACACCTACTTATTACATAATCACCACAGACCAATGGTAGTTTGAAGGTGTTTACAAGCCAGAGTTCAACACGATACCTACCTCTAACCGTACTAAACCTGCAGCAAAAGTAAGGAAAGGAGTCACGTTTCGAGCATGGTAATTATATGAGCTGCAAGCATCATGGTTACACAAGGACACATCCAATTTCAATTATGGGCCTAATAAATATCTATTAACTACTTCACATTTATAAAAAAAAAAAAGTCTCTCCAAGCTGATATGTGATGGGAAAAAGGTGAAGAATGGGATTAGATAAAGGCAGATTCGGACTTGGGTCGGTCTCGTCAAAAGCTAAATCCTAATCTTTACTCCCTACACCACAGTTCTTGTTAGCAGACTGGTTTCTTTTGTAATCATGTGTGGCTCAACCAGATAGTGGTTGACAGAATTGGTGTAAATAGCCTTTGCCAACAAGGTGGGTTAATTAGTGTAGACACTCTGTTCTTTTATAGATAATATATGACAATTTTGGTTTAAACATTGCATGTACTACAGCATCTTTGAATTCAAATGTGTGCAAATATAAATACACTGAAACAACAGTTCTGTTCTTGGTAAATATATATATATATATACACAGGATTTTGTGTGGGCGTGCTACCAGCATTGCTGCTTTCTACGTTTTGTATAAGGATCACAGGGGACACATGCATTCTGTAAACACTGAATGACAGACAACAGTATTAAGCATAATACTGGCTTCATGGAAAATAGAGTAGTAAGCCATAGTAGGTCGAGCGGGGGGCAGGGAGGCCCAGCGGTTGGCACATCTCCTTCTATTTAGATTCATTAGTGGTGTAATCTGCCCGCTCTGTAATCCCATAGCCGACAGCTGGGCACCGGGACAGCCGGTGGGGAAAAGTTCAATCACACTTAAAAACACAGACAGCAGAAACACATACAGTATATACACACAAGCTGCATGCTCACAGATGTGCCACATGCACTTGCATACACACACACACACACAACTGTGCAGTACATCTGTTCAGTCTGTATGAGGTCTAAAAAGGCCTTTACACCGCTTATGTCTGCATTTTATCTCTCTTGCTTGCTCTCGTCTGCAGACTACATAAACTATTAAACCTGAGTGGAAGAGTTTGATGCTGAACATGGCATGTTAAATTTACTGTGAGAACTTCCTTTCCCTAGCCCCTGCTAGAGGGAAGATGCTATTTCACACACTCTCTCTCACACACACATATATAAGGACAGGGCTGTTTAAACACTATTGAACACAGTCATTTCCAATTTACAACTTTCTGATCTGGCCTATTGTGTGGTGACAACATTGTCCCAGGTTCGGTGAAGCGTGGGCTAAGTAACTTCTCCAAAGCTCTCAAAAAATATGTATTTACACAACAGTTCAAAGGTTTGGGGTTGGTAACATTTTTAAATGTTTTTAAAAAAGAAGTCTCTTTTGGTCACCCAGGATGCATTTATTTGATTATATATATAATATTATATTAATAACTGTTTTCTTTTTTAATATATATATATATATATACGTATATATTATAGTGTAATATTAAGTGTAA
>NW_015645076.1:333487-341064 GCF_001515625.1 Sinocyclocheilus rhinocerous | reverse complement strand
CACATAGAGAGATATTTTATTTATATATATATATATATATATATATATACGTATATATTAAAGTGTAATATTAAGTGTAATGATGCTATAATGCTTCAGAAATTATTATAATATGCTGATTTGGTTTTCAAGAAACATTTCTTATTATCAGTGTTGAAAACAGCTGTGCTGCTTAATATTTTTGTGGAAAATGTGATAATTTTTTTCAGGATTCTTTAATGAATAGAACATTTATAAGAACAGCATTTATTTGAAACAGAAAATATTTTGTAACATCATTACTGTCACTTTTGATTTGATTTATTCAGCATCCTGATGAATAAAAGTACTTCCTTCTTTCGGGAAAAAAAAAAAATCGTACTGACTTTTTGAACAGTAGTGTATTTCATTATAAACATAAATGTGTGGTTTTAAATGTAGGGTAGGCGATTTCAGAGAGGCTAGCAATAGCAAGCTAGCTTTGAAAGCATAAGATCCCACTCTCCCTGCAAATCACTCTCCAAAGCCATGCCTCCTCCAAAACAATTGAACATGCACAGGTAGACCAGAGGCTAACCAGCGACATGATGAGAGATGGCATTGGTGGAGGGTTGAATGCAACACTGTCAGATTACCTCGTGTCTCATTCACTGTTGAGAAAACATTACAGTACAAAGTGAATAATATTACAATAATAACGCCTTCCATTCTCGCTTGGTCTACATTAGCGTAATGGAACACGCTGCTGACGTATCATGTCTGCGCGAACAGGGTGCACAGAGGTATACAAATACACATGTTTAGAGGCATGTAGGACAGCCTATCACAGCCCTCGGACCGAGGAATATGATTAAATGAAAATTTTATGGTCCTACGCCTTCCACAGACGATATAAATACATATAAAGTAATTTAGACCACTTAACTTAGTGAAAGAAAGAAAAAGTGGTTGTTACAACCCATGGCTCAAGGAAAGCAACAAACAGAGGACACACGCGAACCAAACGGTTAGCTTCGAATATAATTTATTCAAAAGCTACAATCACAATGGAAAAGTAAAGAACACCATAAAGAAAACAACTATGTATTGGAAACATCAGTAATGCCAATGTGTAATGCGAAATGTATGGATGTGGTGGGATGTAGTGTACTGGGGTGTTGGAGTGCAAAAGCAAACACAAGCCAAACAAGTCACAAAACCAAATATCCAAAACCGGAGCCCTCCTCTAGATCAAGCGGAGGCCTCTTTTAAAAGGAGCGTCTGATAGAGAGCAGGTGTCTCAAACGACGGCCAATCAAGGTAGTCCATGGACTCCTACAGCCATTCCACAAAGTAACGACAAAGGTCGTCACAGTGGTCCATGCAACTGATGCTTCAAAAGTCTTCAAAAGCCATATGATAGCTTTGTATGAAGAACATGAAGAACAGTTCATGAGTTTATTGATTTAGTTCACAGATCAGTACATTTGTTTTTTACAGAAGAAAGAAAGTCATGCAGGTTTGGAATAACATGAAATTGAGAAAATGATAACAGAATTCTAACATAGAATGTCAGAATCAACCAATCCAGATCAGATACACTTCAGCAAACCAAATTATGTTTCTTATACAGGTATGTTATGAATGTTTTGTCACCCTTATTTTTTACATTTGTATATTTTCACTCCTAGTGTAAATTATATTTTTAATGCGAAAATATTGATTGTTATCTTATTTAGGTATCTGAAAAGATGTGTTTTACAAGGTCTCGACAAAACATCACAGTATTCATTTGCAGTCCCACATGAGTAACACTTGCTACTTAATTGCTAATTTAAAAAAATATATAGTGTAATGCTGCATCCCTAATCGATTCACATACTACTATATAGCAAATTTAGTTATGTCATACAGTAACATCAAATGTGCCCAGATTATGTAATATCTTTGGATATTTAAAGTGTGCATATGTGAATGTTTTTGGCCTAGTATTGCCCACAAGCTCTTGCACAACAAAAGAGGCTCTGTTCCAAAAACCTACTGATCACTGCCTACTGTGAGTCTGCTTTCTACAGCGGCATCCAAGCTGAGATGGAACTTGAGTGACTTATTTGTAATACTCTGCATAGGTAGCAATGCCATACATCATGCAAATAACAAAGTAGTTTCTACTCAATTGATTCCAATGGCTTTTTACATTAGCAGGATTACAATTGCTAAGCTAACAACATTCGCATGATAACACTGAACTATAATCAGTACTGAACTGTAATCAGTGGTTTTTACAAAAGTGGGTACATTTATTTTTCAGTTTTGCTGCATTGCAATTCCTTGCTTTCTTTCAGTTCATTTCTAAAAAGCAGTTTTAAAATGCATTAATCTAAAAGTTATGTAATAACAAATTTAGCTAGATGCTAATGCTCACATGCACATGCAATAGTATGCAATAATACTTTTCCATCATCAGCAAAGTACTTGTAGTGCATAATATGACTATGCAAAATGGGACGCAGGTTATTATTAAACCTGATCAACCATGTTGCTTCCAAATTAAACTTGGAAGCACCAAAACACATGCAAAACATGCATTATGTATTCCTACAGTATTTGAGACAGTATCATTATTTTCCACAAAACTAAAAACAAAGTGTTCATATAAAATACTTTTAAAAAATTGGGCTTTAGCCAGCAGAACCAGGGACCGTTGCAAACGTGAATACTGCAGATAGATAAGATGTCAGATGAAAGGACACGGGCATCACTGAGATGTCATGAGATTATCCACTGCATACAAAGAGCTTGAGGTTTTTATTTATTTTTTTTTTTTTCAGGCTAGTAGGCTATTAGTTTTTTGTGATATTGACATTGGTGACAAGAATTATTTAATTTCTATGGTATCAAAAATTTTGATATCGTAAAGACCGTATGTAAAGAAAAAATATCTATATCGTGATATATATTGTTATCGTGAAATAAAATGACTCATGTTGTAAAATAAGATTTTGGTTATATCGCCCACCCCTACATTTCACAAGGATGCCATGCACTATTTTCAGCATGTTTTATGATATCTTCATCATGTATGCTTCATCTGAGTAACATATTGTATAGGTTTGACACTGTATGCAATGTGGACTAACTTTGTATGTATATTCACTGAACATCAACAAAAGAATCAGTGAGCTCCCACTGTCACCCATAATGCAACCCGACGAGAGGGTTGGGATATGAAGCATTCTGAACTTCCCATGTTACAGGATCAGGGTGTATCCACATAAACAGTAACACAAAGCTCATAGAAGTACCAGGAAACAGCCTGCTCTCTGCCATTACTAAATGAAACCAATCCTGCCAAAAAGTTGCCAAATGGCCCCACAGGATCGAATCCTGCCAAGGATAGCAAGAACATTGACAGGGCCAGTAAGCTATGATTATGGCCCTTACAGTCCTGGGAAGTCAGAAAACAATGGCTGGCTGAGGTTTGGTGTTAGTATGAACTATTGTGTCTAAGCTGTGAGATCAGAACTGGTTCCAGTCCAAAAACACTGGCCTGTGATCTCACATAACCTAATGTTATAGGTGCCCGGCTATTCAGGGGAATGTAGGTTTGAATGGGGCATGGGGGCTATTTTCAGAAGGGTTGCTTTGTGCTTAGAAATACCCACAACAAATGGACTGCAAGACTAAAAATGGAAAGGATTACTTGTAACATTTCATCAAATATTAAATAAATGAAAATCAACTACAAAAAAAAAAAACCTTGGTGAGCAGAAGAAATGAAGAGCCTAAAAGAAATGAAACAATATATTTAATATTTTAAGATGAATCGCATATTCCAACAAATCTAAAAATAATCTCTACAGCACTTGTGTAAATCACACTCTGGCAAAAGCATGTGATTCAAAGCAGAAATGTGTAATGTGATCAAACAGTCTGCTAACGTCTGATGATATCTTCTAATAGGCAGATGGCTTTGAAATATTACATAGATATACAACAATGGCATGTGGTGGACATCTGAAATGAAGTCCCATGGGTTTGGCTTTTTTTTTTAGCCCAATGTAAATTCATGTTCCATTTCATATTTTTCCATTTTCACATACAGGTTTTGGGTCAGCAGGCTATGGAACACATTATCAACAATCAACCAATTCTATAATTTTTTTTCTGTCATCATTTACTCACCCTCATGTTGTTTCTAACCTATAAAACTTAATCTTTCTAAAACCAAATTTAGATATTTTAATAAAACCCAAGGTTTCTGTCCCTCCATTGAAGTACCAGGTAACCAAAACAAACTGTAACAGATTTTGGAGGCCAAAACTCAAAATTGTATGTTGACTTGCTGCATTGAAAGTGTTCAGTTGGTTCACTTAAATTATGTGAACTGAATGTCATTTAACATTGGAAGTGTTGGGTGTAATGCATTACTAAATAATTAATTACTGTAACTTAATACTTTTTCCTTGAAAAAGTAAAGTAAGGGATTACTTGTTAAATGTAACCTTCTCCCTCTAAATATGTTGGTCAGTTCAAGAATAATTGATGCAATTTTACATTATTTATTTGAAAGAATTAAAAGAGTAGTTAAATGTCTATCCTTGTACTATTTAACTGGTCGAGGTTGACGGGATTTGTAAAGTAATTAGTAATAATTATAATGCAATCTTTTTTAGAGAGAGTAATGAGTACAGTAATCTAATTACACTGTTGAAGATGTAATCAGTTGCTAGTAATCAATTACCTTTTTAGAGAACTTACCCAACACTGAACATTGGCACTTTAGTTGAGCCAACTGAACATTTTCAATGCAGCAAGTCGATATAAAATTCTGAGTTTTAACCTCCAAAATCTTTTAATGTAGAAGAACCTTAGAAAAAAGGCCTCATAAACCGAATCTATATGAATTAAGTGGTTTAAACCAAGTCTTGTGAGCAGATACTATTGCTTTATATGAAGAGATTTAATTTAGGCTTTTATTTACATCTAAACAATGATCGACACACATACATAGAGCACATCACATATGGTGAACGTGGAAGCTGAAACTTTTGTGTGTGATGCGAGAGAACCAATGAGGTTTGTTCTAGCATGTGATGCGCACACAATGTAAATGATGACAGTAGTTGAATTTTGAGGTGAACTATACCTTTAATCTTACATTTATTGAAACAAGTCACATTAAAGCCCCATAAAGCTTTTCTATAGAAAACATTGCATTGCTGACAAATGATAGGAAGTAAAAGTATTGTAATGAAAAAGTGGCAACTGAGTTGCCCCTAATGGATAAAATCCAAAAATGCTTCCAAAATTGATTTCACTGAATGTACCTATTCTGCTCAGAGAACTCCAGTCCTGAGCAGGAATCTTGGCAACCGTTGCTACAGCAACCCCTCTGGCCCTCATTGTCTAGCCACAAACCTGTGTTGTGCTAGGTTTGCCTCTCTGAAGACCATGTTTCAAATTTTAAGCACAGTCATCTTCTGTGTGGAACGGGGTGTAGAGAGTAACTCTTGCTTCTTGTAAAATCCATATGTTCAGGGATTACAGTAAATCATAATAACACAGGTAACGGTTTTGTTTTGTGGTTTAATTGCTGAAGATAACACTTTTCAGTATCAGTGCTTAGTAAAATATGTTCAGTATGCAGCAAGTTCTTTTGCTACTTATGTGCCTCCTATCTTATTACTCTAGTAACTAATAACACGTTACTATGCAGTTCATTTTCCTGCACAGTTTTTCAGTTTCTTTTTATGTTTGGAAGATGAACTTCACAAATCAAAACAATGTGATATGACCCCTAAGGTCATGTCATTATCAAGTTCCAACAGATTTCCCGAGGATGAAACCTTACTCATTTTCATAATTGTGTACTATTGCACTAGTGAGACAAACTTTCTAGTTCAATGTGTGATGACACATGCAAAGGAAGCTGCATAACAAGTTCACAAGTTTTTTTCTGGTTGACTGGCCACAACCTTGACAATTTGTCTCCATAGAACACAGTTACAAGCAAAACATCCTGGATTTTCACTCTAAAAGACAGAACTCATTTTTCCAATTACTCACTTACTAAGGTCACTTATTCAGCAACATATAGGCATGTAATTATTAGTGGACATTACAGACTTACAATTTTCACTTAGCAGACAACAAAACAGCCTAAATAATCCCAAAGATTTCAACTGAACGAGGAACCTGAGCCATATCTATAGACCCAAATATAATAGGCTTTTGACTGAGCCCAGTAAGCAACCTTCTAGCAACAACCCAGAATGCCCTTGCAATGCCCTAGCCACCACCTTACAATGACCCCAAACACCTCAGCATCATGGGATCATTTTGCACAGGCAAGCACCACTCATATTTTCTTTGGAAAATATATACACTGTAAAAAATACCTTGTTAAATTTACAGCTAAAAAAAAAAATGAAATTCAGGATTTTTAGTTGCCAGAAATTCATCATAAACAATATGGTGACAATGTTTTGCATATTTCGCCATGTCATATTCAGTGGTGTATTGTAACGAAGTAATAATTTTTTGGGAGTATCTGTACTTTACTTGAGTTTTTAAATTTCAGCCAACTTTTACTTTTACTCCACTATTTCCTAATTAAAATGTATACTTTTACTCCGATACATTTCCCCGAAGCATATTCGTTACTTACTACAAAATAGTCAGAAGTCAGAAGAACACGGACTGCAGGAAAGCAGGTTTGACGAATCAGTGGTCTGGCGTCTGCAAGTCCTAAAAACACACGACTCCTAAAAACACCTTTGCTCATGTGCAAAAAAGTGCACGGCTGAAAAAGTAGTCTGGGGTTTCATGACCCTTTAATAATCATTTTATACAAGTTCAGTAAAGTTAGCAATAAGTGACTTACATTTTAGACATAATATTGTTTGTTTTTGCTAAATTTTGCCAACGAAAAAAGTTCCAAAGATCACGGCACTGTTTTGCGTCTCTGAGCAATGGACGGTGTTTACTTATTGAATGAATCAGCTTTTTGAACAAATCGGTTGAATAAATGATTCAGTGATTCACTCATTAACACAGTCAAATGCTTTGTTCCTGAATGAATCAGTTGTTTGAATGAATCGGTTGAATCTCAATGACTCACTCATTAACAGTCACTTGCTGCCACCTACTGGCGGTTTTAATTTCACATTTCGACTATTTTGTTCATGTTTTAAATTATTTCAAATATCGGTTTTCAACGTTTTATGTTAAAAACATATCCATCTGTAACTGCAGGTTAAATGCATCCATGTCCCCTTTGAGATACATAAACTGTGTAAATACATCTAAATGCTATTTCAGATGCAGATTCCAGAAATGATTTCTTACGTTGGAATGAAAGACACTAAGTACCGGATGAAGTGCTTCTTATTCTTACCCAAAAATACAAAATGGAAGAAAGAGTTAAAACTGAACCCAATCTTGCTACTCAAGCCGTGTATGAACATGTTTTATATATATTTATTTGCTTTTTTTCCATTTTGCTTTTACTTGTACTTTTACTTTCAATACTTAAGTATGTTTAAGATTAAAAAAATACTTTTCGTACTTAAGTACAATAAATATCACATACTTTAAGACTTTTACTCAAGTAATAT
>NW_015645076.1:324549-333192 GCF_001515625.1 Sinocyclocheilus rhinocerous | reverse complement strand
CCACGCCTTCTTTCTTTGCGTGAACATTTGGGCGGCATTATGCTAATATTTCCACATAGTGATGTAGATATGTGGGAGTGTGTTAAAACGAGCCGTTTTTGGGGGGCGTGGCAGAGTCTTAACTTTGATAAAGAATATCTCTTTGGTTTTGAGACTTTAGTCTTTGCAACTTCAGGGATCTTATCTATGCACAGTCAGCTTGTAACACTCCAACGAGAAAGGAAAACTTGAAATCGCATCATATGACCCCTTTAAGTGATATATACATATTAATTTACCAATGTAATTAATGTACCAAAATCAGCCTTTTACCTGAAAATGTACTAATAACCACCATTCAGAGTTCATAAAAAAACAAAAGAAATAAATAACAGAAAATGTAACACAAAAACCACTAATGTACATTACTAATTGTATATTTACACAACTAATACATTACTAACAGAAATGAGAAGAATATATATATATATATATATTTAAATATCATCTTACTAAGACATATTGAAGACATAGAGTGACAACTGATATTTATATCATTTTATATATGTACAGTTATTAACAATATGTATATACAATGTATATATAGATGTACAAGATGTATATCTTTGATTTACATTACAAGCGTCAGAATTTCATACTTTTTGTTTAAATAAATATCAGCATCTGCACCAAAATTAATATTTTTCTCAATATATCAGACTATATGACCCATAAAAGCCTGAATATATAAATATATTTTTTTTTTTTTTTTTTTATAAAATATAATCATACGTGATGTCAGGGACTTCTGGGGATATTCTCATACTGTTACTTGCAAAAAACATAAATTTGATGGTATTTTACATTAGAATGAGATATAATGCCTTGTTAAACTATTTTCTTGTATTTGGTAAGGTAACTTGCAGTTAACAGGTTTTTACAGTTTTACAGCGCATATCATTCAGTTTCACATTTTCACAGTTTAAAGAGAGATTTTAAACTGAATGGTGTCCAGCAGGAAAAGAAAATACTCTTTATCTGTGAAACTTGGAATGTATGAACTGAACATAATAAAAGAGCAATCATAAATTCAACAGCTGTGTACTTCACAGTGTGAGATATGTTTATTTAAAAACTGTTTTTTGCAGCTAAGAAATCATATGTCACAACAATCGACGCACATCCGTTCTCTGGCAAATCTCAACCTTTAAATGTCAAAATACTTAAATGAGAAACTCTACGGACTGGTTACTTTTTCAATTCGGCAAAGCATAAACCACCAGAAGCATAATAGCCACTTAAAAGATTTGAAATCATTGCGTAACAAAGACATTGAGATAAAGATCTTCCTCACACACACCACACATGCACGTGTACTCTTACATCCTGAGTTCCTGACATTAGACTTTCTAAAAAAATTCTGACTATGATTTCATTGGTTAATATTATCAGAAGAGAGACAGTGATATAACCACATTACAGACAACCGTAACATTTTGGCCATAGCCTAAGCAAGAGAAACCCACAAGCTAAGCAGCTTAAAATGATTCCAGATACACAAGGGACCCTTCTTGGTTTTTAGGCCAGCTCTCTGTCAACCCCAGTTACTGTTGGCGTTTACTACAATTACTTTGAAATAACTCAACTTATTTGCCGACTTACATAATTCCAAATAGCTGTATGTGTTGTGCATTATGTTAAAATGGTATCATATCTATCTATCTATCTATCTGTGGACTCATGTAAGAGTTAATGTGGTGATTAATGTTCATAAACCAACATTCAAGCTCTGTTTCATTCTGCCTCCCTCTTACACCTCAAACAAGACCCAGATGAGTGTCTGCAGGGACGCTCTGCATGAACGAGATGCTCTTCCCCACACAGAGATTGTGATCTCTCACACTGGCACAGCGGGTGTCTGTCTCCGCTGCACTCTCTCAGTGTCGGACATCCTCGCGGACAAGGGACAACCTGATTTCAAGACGTCCAAACCTGTGCACATGATTATTCCACCCAGTGTGATCATGCTAATCTGATGAAGAGAGCAGAAATACAGGCACTATTAGACTGTGAATATGTTGGATAACAGCGCAGGTGGTGTGGGAGGGACGTGCCAGAGATGCTCCCTAATAGGAGGAGTCGCAGGGCGCAGACACTCAGAATCTGCCCTGTGCACGCACCTCCTGCTAACTGACTAATCAGAGAGATGGACTGACACTCATTGGGCTATATGAATACTGAAATGATAGGGTTTTGAGTCAAAAGTCCTATTACACAAATGCCTGATTCTAGCAGTGGTTTTGTATGTTGCTTTTAAACATATAGTTCAAAATTGTCTTAAAATAAAATATTGCAAAAATTTGTTTCATACAATCCGTTTTCAAGTACAAATATCTAAGCATTCCTAAATCAAGACACATTTTCAAAATCAAAATGACATAAGAGATAAAGTATTTTTCTGAAATAAATATTTTCATATTTTCCTCAAAATTAAGCGACTTCATAAAACAAGAAAAAAAATATATGCCAATTGGTAAAAAAAAAAAACTTGTTTCCCTCTGAATTAATTTATTTTTAAAAAAGACTTAATATCATAAGACATTTTGCCCATGAAAATGAATTTTTCTACTGGAAAAAAGACAAAACAACAAAAATACTAATATGTGACCCTGGACCACAAAACCAGTCTTAAGTGTCAATTTTTCAAAATTGAGATTTATACATCATCTGAAAGCTGAATAAATAAGCTTTCCATTGATGTATGGTTTGTTATGATAGGACAATATTTGGCCGAGATACAACTATTTGAAAATCTGGAATCTGAGGGTGCAAAAAAATCAAAATATTGAGAAAATCATCTTTAAAGTTGTCCAAATGAAGTTCTTAGCAATGCATATTACAAATCAAAAATTAAGTTTTAATATATTTACGGTAGGAAATTTACAAAATATCTTCATGGTACATGATCTTTACTTAATATCCTAATGATTTTTGGCATAAAAGAAAAATCTATAATTTTAACCCATACAATGTATTTTTGGCTATTGCTACAAATATACCCCAGCAACTTAAGACTGGTTTTGTGCTCCAGGGTCACATATAACTTTTTTGCAGTGAACATTTTTTTTTTGTAAATTCTGTTTTCTAGTCTAAAATTCCAATATAATATGATCTATAGCAGATGGATAAAAAGTGAACACAATAAACCACAGTGACATACATTAATGCAATAGTCACCCACATGAATATGTGCAGGTAATGAAGGTAAAAAACAACAACAACATTAAAATGGTTACAATGTGTTCTTTTTTACAACAAAGGCATTTTCAGTAAAGTGTTTCAAGTGCTGTAATTGTATACAATTGATCTCTTACAGTGTCTGTTGAACAAAACAATAGTAATATTTTGGCTATTTTTGTGTTACATATTTCATTTTTGTTTTTGCATTAAACTTGAACTTTTTTTTACAGTTTAAATGTGCTGAAAAAAAAGCCTATAGTATGTTATAAAGGCAGATTCTCAGTGTGACAACTTTGCTCATATAATTTGACCCGCTACTGGGGCATGTTGTCACAAATGTGGATCAGTATGGGTTAAAATAACTGTATCTTTTTTACCTGTGCAACAATGATGGAAATGCTCAAAAGCAAGACTTTAAGGCATGTATAAATATAATAAGCCTACTCTGATAAATATAAGCAGGAGTGAAAAGTGACAACTAGCCCTAAACACTTCTCCATATACTGTAAATGATGTTCAGCCATCTCTGTTCATGTAATAATCATATAAATTGTAAAATGAGTCAAGTACTAACATGATGTACAGACACTGATACGGATAATACAGTGTATGATGTTCACATGCAAACAAACACCATCCGCACTTCACCTGGATAGATGCAAATGACACATAATATACATTTATTCACAAAACTCAATGAGTGCATGCCATATCATGCATACTCACATACATGCACAGATGCATGCTCACATTCCAACACAGAAGCACACCGAGCTTTACATAGGGAATATATACAGATGTGCATTATTGGCATATGTTACCAGGCAAACTAGAAGTGGGTCATTTTTAAGGATCATAGCTCAAGCACTGGTAAATCTCTAGTACATAAAAGTGAATAAAATCACTGAACCACAGCTGGTGGTGGTGTCAGGGTGGACATGAGCAGGGCTTGGCTGGATGCAGAAGAGTAGATGCCATTCTTGCATCTCTCCACGCTGCCTATTCTCATATTATTTTCTGTTTCTCGTGTAAAAGAAGTACAGCACTAAGACTATCTGCTGTTTGGGTGAATCAACAGGCTTCAGGCTTAGAAACATGAATCAATGTCACGACCGACAAAAGGCTGAGCCACTCCCTGGCGCGTCCAGAGAGGTGATAGTAACGTAATTAGAGAAGGTGTTGAAGGTGTGAGGAAAAAGTGACAGGTGAGGTAGCATCCTATTTACAGGGGGATTCCTTGCTCTTGTGCACAATAACCCAGACATACAATGTAAGGGCGTTGAACGTGCTAAAGCACATATGAACATCACACAAGGGCTTTTGAGGAATATGGCAGTTTTATGCATTCGCAGGCTCTACAGTGCATGCAATAGCCTATGTGAAGGGTGTGATGCACATCCAGCCTCCTAATTCGGACATAATGGGACACATCTGACAGCTTCTAATGCTGTTTAACTCAGTAATGCAACCTCTAAGTGCATGTGCGGATAGATGCACCTATAGTGAGTCAAATAAACTCATTGACATCCAATGTAACAAAAGCATATAATAAGACTACCTGCTTTGAAAAACGGCTCCGTATCTGGATCGTTCGGTCCTTCCTCAGCCGCCTCGGCAGAACTCATCATTGCAGGATATGTTTCCACGGATGATGATTATGATGATGGTCGGATTTTACACCTACAGATCTTTGTAATCTATGTGTGGAGAACACTAGAGCGCGTGGCCGTCTCCATTGGTGAACGCTCGTAGTAGTGAATGGTGATGATGATGATGAGGTTCTGCGCTCAGCGATACTGTATCCAGCGCTCCTCCGGGCGCTATTGTTTAAAACCTACCCGCCTCTGCAAGACAACTGCTGGGGGAACCCCGATAGAGAGAGCCGTAAAGACCGCGAATGCAATGTTAACGCAGGTCTCATAAAATCCCTTATTCATCCGTTCTTCCTCCACCCGTAGTATATTCCTCCATCCGTTCCATGTATCGCACAACCCAGTGGATATAATGGCAGCGCTCCCCTACACTGACCGAGCGAGCCGCAAATTGCCTCCCACGATGGGCTCCCGCTATTACAGGTGAAACAATGCAGCTAATGCAACGACTATTATAGAGGTATATACAATCGTTCTAGCGCGAAAGAGGTTCTTTATTGTGGTGCAGCCTGGAGAACTGGACCAATCTGTCCTCCTGATGCGCTCAAGCGCTTCCTGATAATGGGGTGTGTGTATTTTTCAAGAGGCCGGAGAACCCCAACCATCACCATAAGGTCCTGTTAGTTATGTATTACAGTGTATTAACGTGTTAGTTAATTATTATAAAGTGTTACCTAAATAATGTATTTCGAGCGTTCACTTAAAAAAATATATGAATTTTTTTCATATATTTGAAAAAATATATGAAATTTATTTTCAATAAATATTCCCCAAAAGTGAAACATATGATTGATCACACTTACAAATCAAGAATTTTGCAAGTCATTACAAGTAATATTGTTTAGGCAGGTGGAAGCTTCATTCACACTCAAAAACTGGAACAAATAAATAAACAAACTGAGCCACAAAGTTTTCAAATTGGGGTCCAGTGACCCCACAATGGGGTACTAAAAAATAATGCACATATAATTTTGTACTCGTGTATTTATTATTTACTTTATTTATTTGTAAAGATGTATTTTTTTTTATTAATGTATATTTATTTATTTAGTTATTTGTAAATGTTTTTTATTTTCTGTATATTTATTTATTTATTTTTTCATTATTTATATGGTAAAAAAACACACTTTTTTTCATTTAACCAACAGTAAAGTAACTGCATAAAAGTTTTTTTTTAGAATATATTATATTATTTTATAATATTATTTTAATAAACATTGTAATATTATTTTGCATATGGCTACAAAAAACATTTAACACGTAAAATGCAGTGCAAAGCTGTGTAGGGACACAAATTTATCAATATATTTAAATGACCCATCTGATTGAACCGATAATCGGACTTTCCAGAGGAAGTGGACATGTAGGCTAACACATTTGATTAGTTTGCTCAATCCTATTTCCCATTACAAAAAAAAATAAAAAATAGATGTGGTAGATTTGTCACGTTATACTTATTGGGAAAAGTAGCATATTCCTGGAAAGTCATGAAGTCTCGATGGCACTTTGAACAAAGGAGTATTATCACTCAAATACTGTAACAAAATAAAACTTTTAGTTTGTGTGAACCTATACTGTGCCAGTTTATTAGTAGAGGAGACTGTGGTAAGTTGTCACACTTTGTATTAGATTAAACATTAAACAACAAAAAGAAGTCGGTTTCTGCAGAAACACATTAAAAGAGACCATATAGTCTTGTCAACTGAAAAAAAAAGTTTCCACCTGTATTTCCAAGTAAAAAGTTGCAGTTTATTTTGCGTTAATCTTTTGGGTCTGTGGCGATAAGTTGTCGCATAGAAAACCTGCTGGGTTTTTTTGACAATGAAATATAAAAGCATAACAATCAGATTTACAATAGCTAGATTGCTATCAAAGATTGCTATCAAATAGCACACCTAGGTTCCTAACTGATGACGAAGAATTAACAGAGCAGCCATCAAGTGTTAGACAGTGTTTTAGTTTATTACATGCAGAGGTTTTTGGTCCAATAATTAAAACCTCTGTTTTTTTTTGTTTTTTTTTCCAGAATTTAGCAGTAGGAAATTACCTCTGTTTTTTTCCCCCCAGAATTTAGCAGTAGGAAATTACTAGTCTTCCCGTTTTTTATATCAACTATGCATTCTGTTTGTTTTGCGAACTCATTTTTCATTGGGTCGCGAATAAATATAAAGCTGAGTATCATCAGCATAACAGTGAAAGCTAACACCATGTTTCCTGATAATATGTGAAAAGCAGCAGTCCTAGTACTGAGCCTTGTGGTACTCCATACTGTACTTGTGATCAAGACCCAAGAGTGAGAGGATATCCTGTTTACAACAGTTAAACCTTATTTGGTCAAAAAGAAGTGAAGTGATCTCCAAGCCTTATATTATTTATAAATAACTGTTTGTTTGTTTTTCGTTCCAGTGAAACACTGCTAGCCAGTGTTAAAAATGAATCACAAGGTTTTTTGGAAGTGGTTGAAGAAGAGAGAGCAGTTTTATTTCACTTTTATATATATGTGTGTGTGTATATATATATATGATGTTGTGAGTTTGGAGAATCCTTTTAGCAAAGCAAAAAAAAAAGAAGACAAAATTAGTAAATATCTTAAATATAAAAAACAAATGCTGCAAATTAGTACAAAATAATTTTATTAAAAAATATAATAAATAAATACATAAATATAAATACAACACTCAACACTTATGTGAACAACACTCAATATTGAACAAACTGTTTTAAACATAAATAAAAAAGTAGGACTGTGCCCATCGGTACAGGTTAAAATGTCAGATGTGGCCATATCATTCATATCTTCATTCTCAACTTCACAGATGACCTTGACATTCATGGGGCTTTGCTGCAAAACAAAAAGGTATTTATTTAATAACATGGTTACGTCCTTGACAAATATGATGAGACCTGATACTTGTACTTTTTTATAACTTTGGACATCTCAAACACATGGTGAGGATTTACTGACACTTACTTGGCAATGATCTTCTCAATGACCTTCTTAACCCAGGGTGCAGTAGGGTCCAGACAGATCTCTTTCCCAGATATCTTCAGGGTGGCACTGTGTTAAAAATAAGTAGAAAACCCAATAAGAACCCTATTTGTGACGTTACTGCATTAATCTGGATCATTATGGATTATGGAGTTTGTAATTTGTAAGTGTTATAGCATTACTAGTGTGAAACTCACACGATATCTGTGTCTTTACAGTGTGAGCTTGGAGGGAAGAGCTCCACACTCTGTTTTCCAATGCGTCGACTCTCAGTTTCAATGCAGCGACAGCGTGGATCTACACCCAGACCTCTATGACCCATTCCTGAAAGCAAAATAATAAGTTAATGTTTGATCACATACATGCATGACTTAAAAGTGCATTTGTACTAACTATGGTTAATGATTACCAAGAAATATTACTAACTATTGCAATTCACTTACCTTCACCAATGGTCCGGAATCCAAGGGAAATGGTAACAGAGACTAAAAAGATTTTGCAGTGCATTCTGTCCAAGTGAAACTTTGATTTACAAATGGAAACTAACAAAAAGTAAATCTAGTTTGGTTGCGAGATGCTAGAGGCGTTCAGATCTGGTGAATAATGTCCACATTGTGGAACTTGCAGCTCTTTTAAAGCTCCGTCCTGGATATGAGTCAGAGAGTTGCGCAATATTTCGAGTCTTGAATATTTCAGGCTGGGAAAGTTTGTGCTGATGTCACGAGTAGGCCTATGTGAGTCTCAACATGTCATTCATACGCAGGCCTGGCGCCAGAGGGGGTA